>NC_091183.1:26969236-27076736 GCF_040958095.1 Procambarus clarkii
GGCATAGCATTTTACCTAATCACCTCATTCTTTGGGGCACACGTGACGAACACAAATGCGAACAAGCCTGAATGGTCCCCAGGACAATATGCAACTGAAAACTCACACCCCAGAAGTGACTCGAACCCATACTCCCAGGAGCAACGCAACTGGTATGTACAAGACGCCTTAATCCACTTGACTATCACGACCGGACAAAATGAGGTGATAGCCGAGGCTATTTGAACCACCCCACCGCCGGCACTCGGATAGTAATCTTGGGCATAGCATTTTACCAAATCACCTCATTCTTTGGGGCACACGTGAGGAACACAAATGCGAACAAGCCTGAATGGTCCCCAGGACAATATGCAACTGAAAACTCACACCCCAGAAGTGACTCGAACCCATACTCCCAGGAGCAACGCAACTGGTAAGTACAAGACGCCTTAATCCACTTGACCATCACGACCGGACAAAATGAGGTGATAGCCGAGGCTATTTGAACCACCCCACCGCCGGCACTCGGATAGTAATCTTGGGCATAGCATTTTACCAAATCACCTCATTCTTTGGGGCACACGTGAGGAACACAAATGCGAACAAGCCTGAATGGGCCCCAGGACAATATGCAACTGAAAACTCACACCCCAGAAGTGACTCGAACCCATACTCCCAGGAGCAACGCAACTGGTATGTACAAGACGCCTTAATCCACTTGACCATCACGACCGGACAAAATGAGGTGATAGCCGAGGCTATTTGAACCACCCCACCGCCGGCACTCGGATACTAATCTTGGGCATAGCATTTTACCAAATCACCTCATTCTTTGGGGCACACGTGAGGAACACAAATGCGAACAAGCCTGAATGGTCCCCAGGACAATATGCAACTGAAAACTCACACCCCAGAAGTGACTCGAACCCATACTCCCAGGAGCAACGCAACTGGTATGTACAAGACGCCTTAATCCACTTGACCATCACGACCGGACAAAATGAGGTGATAGCCGAGGCTATTTGAACCACCCCACCGCCGGCACTCGGATAGTAATCTTGGGCATAGCATTTTACCAAATCACCTCATTCTTTGGGGCACACGTGAGGAACACAAATGCGAACAAGCCTGAATGGTCCCCAGGACAATATGCAACTGAAAACTCACACCCCAGAAGTGACTCGAACCCATACTCCCAGGAGCAACGCAACTGGTATGTACAAGACGCCTTAATCCACTTGACCATCACGACCAGACAAAATGAGGTGATAGCCGAGGCTATTTGAACCACCCCACCGCCGGCACTCGGATAGTAATCTTGGGCATAGCATTTTACCAAATCACCTCATTCTTTGGGGCACACGTGAGGAACACAATTGCGAACAAGCCTGAATGGTCCCCAGGACAATATGCAACTGAAAACTCACACCCCAGAAGTGACTCGAACCCATACTCCCAGGAGCAACGCAACTGGTATGTACAAGACGCCTTAATCCACTTGACCATCACGACCGGACAAAATGAGGTGATAGCCAAGGCTATTTGAACCACCCCACCGCCGGCACTCGGATAGTAATCTTGGGCATAGCATTTTACCAAATCACCTCATTCTTTGGGGCACACGTGAGGAACACAAATGCGAACAAGCCTGAATGGTCCCCAGGACAATATGCAACTGAAAACTCACACCCCAGAAGTGACTCGAACCCATACTCCCAGGAGCAATGCAACTGGTATGTACAAGACGCCTTAATCCACTTGACCATCACGACCAGACAAAATGAGGTGATAGCCGAAGCTATTTGAACCACCCCACCGCCGGCACTCGGATAGTAATCTTGGGCATAGCATTTTACCAAATCACCTCATTCTTTGGGGCACACGTGAGGAACACAAATGCGAACAAGCCTGAATGGTCCCCAGGACAATATGCAACTGAAAACTCACACCCCAGAAGTGACTCGAACCCATACTCCCAGGAGCAACGCAACTGGTATGTACAAGACGCCTTAATCCACTTGACCATCACGACCAGACAAAATGAGGTGATAGCCGAGGCTATTTGAACCACCCCACTGCCGGCACTCGGATAGTAATCTTGGGCATAGCATTTTACCAAATCACCTCATTCTTTGGGGCACACGTGAGGAACACAAATGCAAACAAGCCTGAATGGTCCCCAGGACAATATGCAACTGAAAACTCACACCCCAGAAGTGACTCGAACCCATACTCCCAGGAGCAACGCAACTGGTATGTACAAGACGCCTTAATCCACTTGACCATCACGACCGGACAAAATGAGGTGATAGCCGAGGCTATTTGAACCACCCCACCGCCGGCACTCGGATAGTAATCTTGGGCATAGCATTTTACCAAATCACCTCATTCTTTGGGGCACACGTGAGGAACACAAATGCGAACAAGCCTGAATGGTCCCCCAGGACAATATGCAACTGAAAACTCACACCCCAGAAGTGACTCGAACCCATACTCCCAGAAGCAACGCAACTGGTATGTACAAGACGCCTTAATCCACTTGACCATCACGACCGGACAAAATGAGGTGATAGCCGTGGCTATTTGAACCACCCCACCGCCGGCACTCGGATAGTAATCTTGGGCATAGCATTTTACCAAATCACCTCATTCTTTGGGGCACACGTGAGGAACACAAATGCGAACAAGCCTGAATGGTCCCCAGGACAATATGCAACTGAAAACTCACACCCCAGAAGTGACTCGAACCCATACTCCCAGGAGCAACGCAACTGGTATGTACAAGACGCCTTAATCCACTTGACCATCACGACCGGACAAAATGAGGTGATAGCCGAAGCTATTTGAACCACCCCACCGCCGGCACTCGGATAGTAATCTTGGGCATAGCATTTTACTAAATCACCTCATTCTTTGGGGCACACGTGAGGAACACAAATGCGAACAAGCCTGAATGGTCCCCAGGACAATATGCAACTGAAAACTCACACCCCAGAAGTGACTCGAACCCATACTCCCAGGAGCAACGCAACTGGTATGTACAAGACGCCTTAATCCACTTGACCATCACGACCAGACAAAATGAGGTGATAGCCGAGGCTATTTGAACCACCCCACTGCCGGCACTCGGATAGTAATCTTGGGCATAGCATTTTACCAAATCACCTCATTCTTTGGGGCACACGTGAGGAACACAAATGCGAACAAGCCTGAATGGTCCCCAGGACAATATGCAACTGAAAACTCACACCCCAGAAGTGACTCGAACCCATACTCCCAGGAGCAACGCAACTGGTATGTACAAGACGCCTTAATCCACTTGACCATCACGACCAGACAAAATGAGGTGATAGCCGAGGCTATTTGAACCACCCCACTGCCGGCACTCGGATAGTAATCTTGGGCATAGCATTTTACCAAATCACCTCATTCTTTGGGGCACACGTGAGGAACACAAATGCAAACAAGCCTGAATGGTCCCCAGGACAATATGCAACTGAAAACTCACACCCCAGAAGTGACTCGAACCCATACTCCCAGGAGCAACGCAACTGGTATGTACAAGACGCCTTAATCCACTTGACCATCACGACCGGACAAAATGAGGTGATAGCCGAGGCTATTTGAACCACCCCACCGCCGGCACTCGGATAGTAATCTTGGGCATAGCATTTTACCAAATCACCTCATTCTTTGGGGCACACGTGAGGAACACAAATGCGAACAAGCCTGAATGGTCCCCCAGGACAATATGCAACTGAAAACTCACACCCCAGAAGTGACTCGAACCCATACTCCCAGGAGCAACGCAACTGGTATGTACAAGACGCCTTAATCCACTTGACCATCAGGACCGGACAAAATGAGGTGATAGCCGAGGCTATTTGAACCACCCCACCGCCGGCACTCGGATAGTAATCTTGGGCATAGCATTTTAACAAATCACCTCATTCTTTGGGGCATACGTGAGGAACACAAATGCGAACAAGCCTGAATGGTCCCTAGGACAATATGCAACTGAAAACTCACACCCCAGAAGTGACTCGAACCCATACTCCCAGAAGCAACGCAACTGGTATGTACAAGACGCCTTAATCCACTTGACCATCACGACCGGACAAAATGAGGTGATAGCCGAGGCTATTTGAACCACCCCACCGCCGGCACTCGGATAGTAATCTTGGGCATAGCATTTTACCAAATCACCTCATTCTTTGGGGCACACGTGAGGAACACAAATGCGAACAAGCCTGAATGGTCCCCAGGACAATATGCAACTGAAAACTCACACCCCAGAAGTGACTCGAACCCATACTCCCAGGAGCAACGCAACTGGTATGTACAAGACGCCTTAATCCACTTGACCATCACGACCGGACAAAATGAGGTGATAGCCGAAGCTATTTGAACCACCCCACCGCCGGCACTCGGATAGTAATCTTGGGCATAGCATTTTACCAAATCACCTCATTCTTTGGGGCACACGTGAGGAACACAAATGCGAACAAGCCTGAATGGTCCCCAGGACAATATGCAACTGAAAACTCACACCCCAGAAGTGACTCGAACCCATACTCCCAGAAGCAACGCAACTGGTATGTACAAGACGCCTTAATCCACTTGACCATCACGACCGGACAAAATGAGGTGATAGCCGAGGCTATTTGAACCACCCCACCGCCGGCACTCGGATAGTAATCTTGGGCATAGCATTTTACCAAATCACCTCATTCTTTGGGGCACACGTGAGGAACACAAATGCGAACAAGCCTGAATGGTCCCCAGGACAATATGCAACTGAAAACTCACACCCCAGAAGTGACTCGAACCCATACTCCCAGGAGCAACGCAACTGGTATGTACAAGACGCCTTAATCCACTTGACCATCACGACCGGACAAAATGAGGTGATAGCCGAAGCTATTTGAACCACCCCACCGCCGGCACTCGGATAGTAATCTTGGGCATAGCATTTTACCAAATCACCTCATTCTTTGGGGCACACGTGAGGAACACAAATGCGAACAAGCCTGAATGGTCCCCAGGACAATATGCAACTGAAAACTCACACCCCAGAAGTGACTCGAACCCATACTCCCAGGAGCAACGCAACTGGTATGTACAAGACGCCTTAATCCACTTGACCATCACGACCAGACAAAATGAGGTGATAGCCGAGGCTATTTGAACCACCCCACTGCCGGCACTCGGATAGTAATCTTGGGCATAGCATTTTACCAAATCACCTCATTCTTTGGGGCACACGTGAGGAACACAAATGCGAACAAGCCTGAATGGTCCCCAGGACAATATGCAACTGAAAACTCACACCCCAGAAGTGACTCGAACCCATACTCCCAGGAGCAACGCAACTGGTATGTACAAGACGCCTTAATCCACTTGACCATCACGACCGGACAAAATGAGGTGATAGCCGAAGCTATTTAAACCACCCCACCGCCGGCACTCGTATAGTAATCTTGGGCATAGCATTTTACTAAATCACCTCATTCTTTGGGGCTCACGTGAGGAACACAAATGCGACCAAGCCTGAAGGGTCCCCAGGACAATATGCAACTGAAAACTCACGCCCCAGAAGTGACTGGAATCCATACTCCCAGGAGCAATGCAACTGGTATGTACAAGACGCCTTAATCCACTTGACCATCACGACCGGACAAAATGAGGTGATAGCTAAGGCTATTTGAACCACCCCACCGCCGGCACTCGGATAGTAATCTTGGGCATAGCATTTTACCAAATCACCTCATTCTTTGGGGCACACGTGAGGAACACAAATGCGAATAAGCCTGAATGGTCCCCAGGACAATATGCAACTGAAAACTCACACCCCAGAAGTGACTCGAACCCATACTCCCAGGAGCAACGCAACTGGTATGTACAAGACGCCTTAATCCACTTGACCATCACGACCGGACAAAATGAGGTGATAGCCGAGGCTATTTGAACTACCCCACCGCCGGCACTCGGATAGTAATCTTGGGCATAGCATTTTACCTAATCACCTCATTCTTTGGGGCACACGTGACGAACACAAATGCGAACAAGCCTGAATGGTCCCCAGGACAATATGCAACTGAAAACTCACACCCCAGAAGTGACTCGAACCCATACTCCCAGGAGCAACGCAACTGGTATGTACAAGACGCCTTAATCCACTTGACTATCACGACCGGACAAAATGAGGTGATAGCCGAGGCTATTTGAACCACCCCACCGCCGGCACTCGGATAGTAATCTTGGGCATAGCATTTTACCAAATCACCTCATTCTTTGGGTCACACGTGAGGAACACAAATGCGAACAAGCCTGAATGGTCCCCAGGACAATATGCAACTGAAAACTCACACCCCAGAAGTGACTCGAACCCAAACTCCCAGGAGCAACGCAACTGGTATGTACAAGACGCCTTAATCCACTTGACCATCACGACCGGACAAAATGAGGTGATAGCCGAGGCTATTTGAACCACCCCACCGCCGGCACTCGGATAGTAATCTTGGGCATAGCATTTTACCAAATCACCTCATTCTTTGGGGCACACGTGAGGAACACAATTGCGAACAAGCCTGAATGGTCCCCAGGACAATATGCAACTGAAAACTCACACCCCAGAAGTGACTCGAACCCATACTCCCAGGAGCAACGCAACTGGTATGTACAAGACGCCTTAATCCACTTGACCATCACGACCGGACAAAATGAGGTGATAGCCAAGGCTATTTGAACCACCCCACCGCCGGCACTCGGATAGTAATCTTGGGCATAGCATTTTACCAAATCACCTCATTCTTTGGGGCACACGTGAGGAACACAAATGCGAACAAGCCTGAATGGTCCCCAGGACAATATGCAACTGAAAACTCACACCCCAGAAGTGACTCGAACCCATACTCCCAGGAGCAATGCAACTGGTATGTACAAGACGCCTTAATCCACTTGACCATCACGACCAGACAAAATGAGGTGATAGCCGAAGCTATTTGAACCACCCCACCGCCGGCACTCGGATAGTAATCTTGGGCATAGCATTTTACCAAATCACCTCATTCTTTGGGGCACACGTGAGGAACACAAATGCGAACAAGCCTGAATGGTCCCCAGGACAATATGCAACTGAAAACTCACACCCCAGAAGTGACTCGAACCCATACTCCCAGGAGCAACGCAACTGGTATGTACAAGACGCCTTAATCCACTTGACCATCACGACCAGACAAAATGAGGTGATAGCCGAGGCTATTTGAACCACCCCACTGCCGGCACTCGGATAGTAATCTTGGGCATAGCATTTTACCAAATCACCTCATTCTTTGGGGCACACGTGAGGAACACAAATGCAAACAAGCCTGAATGGTCCCCAGGACAATATGCAACTGAAAACTCACACCCCAGAAGTGACTCGAACCCATTCTCCCAGGAGCAACGCAACTGGTATGTACAAGACGCCTTAATCCACTTGACCATCACGACCGGACAAAATGAGGTGATAGCCGAGGCTATTTGAACCACCCCACCGCCGGCACTCGGATAGTAATCTTGGGCATAGCATTTTACCAAATCACCTCATTCTTTGGGGCACACGTGAGGAACACAAATGCGAACAAGCCTGAATGGTCCCCCAGGACAATATGCAACTGAAAACTCACACCCCAGAAGTGACTCGAACCCATACTCCCAGGAGCAACGCAACTGGTATGTACAAGACGCCTTAATCCACTTGACCATCAGGACCGGACAAAATGAGGTGATAGCCGAGGCTATTTGAACCACCCCACCGCCGGCACTCGGATAGTAATCTTGGGCATAGCATTTTAACAAATCACCTCATTCTTTGGGGCATACGTGAGGAACACAAATGCGAACAAGCCTGAATGGTCCCTAGGACAATATGCAACTGAAAACTCACACCCCAGAAGTGACTCGAACCCATACTCCCAGAAGCAACGCAACTGGTATGTACAAGACGCCTTAATCCACTTGACCATCACGACCGGACAAAATGAGGTGATAGCCGAGGCTATTTGAACCACCCCACCGCCGGCACTCGGATAGTAATCTTGAGCATAGCATTTTACCAAATCACCTCATTCTTTGGGGCACACGTGAGGAACACAAATGCGAACAAGCCTGAATGGTCCCCAGGACAATATGCAACTGAAAACTCACACCCCAGAAGTGACTCGAACCCATACTCCCAGGAGCAACGCAACTGGTATGTACAAGACGCCTTAATCCACTTGACCATCACGACCGGACAAAATGAGGTGATAGCCGAAGCTATTTGAACCACCCCACCGCCGGCACTCGGATAGTAATCTTGGGCATAGCATTTTACCAAATCACCTCATTCTTTGGGGCACACGTGAGGAACACAAATGCGAACAAGCCTGAATGGTCCCCAGGACAATATGCAACTGAAAACTCACACCCCAGAAGTGACTCGAACCCATACTCCCAGGAGCAACGCAACTGGTATGTACAAGACGCCTTAATCCACTTGACCATCACGACCAGACAAAATGAGGTGATAGCCGAGGCTATTTGAACCACCCCACTGCCGGCACTCGGATAGTAATCTTGGGCATAGCATTTTACCAAATCACCTCATTCTTTGGGGCACACGTGAGGAACACAAATGCGAACAAGCCTGAATGGTCCCCAGGACAATATGCAACTGAAAACTCACACCCCAGAAGTGACTCGAACCCATACTCCCAGGAGCAACGCAACTGGTATGTACAAGACGCCTTAATCCACTTGACCATCACGATTGGACAAAATGAGGTGATAGCTGAGTCTATTTGAACCACCCCACCACCGGATCTCGGATAGTAATCTTGGGCATAGCATTTTACCAAATCACCTCATTCTTTAGGGCACACGTGAGGTACACAAATGCGAACAAGCCTGAATGGGCCCCAGGACAATATGCAACTGAAAACTCACACCCCAGAAGTGACTCGAACCCATACTCCCAGGAGCAACGCAACTGGTATGTACAAGACGCCTTAATCCACTTGACCATCACGACCGGACAAAATGAGGTGATAGCTGAGGCTATTTGATCCACCCCACCGCCGGCACTCGGATAGTAATCTTGGGCATAGCATTTTACCAAATCACCTCATTCTTTGGGGCACACGTGAGGAACACAAATGCGAACAAGCCTGAATGGTCCCCAGGACAATATGCAACTGAAAACTCACACCCCAGAAGTGACTCGAACCCAAACTCCCAGGAGCAACGCAACTGGTATGTACAAGACGCCTTAATCCACTTGACCATCACGACCGGACAAAATGAGGTGATAGCCGAGGCTATTTGAACCACCCCACCGCCAGCACTCGGATAGTAATCTTCGGCATAGCATTTTACCAAATCACCTCATTCTTTGGGGCACACGTGAGGAACACAAATGCGAACAAGCCTGAATGGTCCCCAGGACAATATGCAACTGAAAACTCACACCCCAGAAGTGACTCGAACCCATACTCCCAGGAGCAACGCAACTGGTATGTACAAGACGCCTTAATCCACTTGACCATCACGACCGGACAAAATGAGGTGATAGCTGAGGCTATTTGAACCACCCCACCGCCGGCACTCAGATAGTAATCTTGGGCATAGCATTTTACCAAATCACCTCATTCTTTGAGGCACACGTGAGGAACACAAATGCGATCAAGCCTGAATGGTCCCCAGGACAATATGCAACTGAAAACTCACACCCCAGAAGTGACTCGAACCCATACTCCCAGGAGCAACGCAACTGGTATGTACAAGACGCCTTAATCCACTTGACCATCACGACCGGACAAAATGAGGTGATAGCCGAGGCTATTTAAACCACCCCACCGCCGGCACTCGTATAGTAATCTTGGGCATAGCATTTTACTAAATCACCTCATTCTTTGGGGCTCACGTGAGGAACACAAATGCTACCAAGCCTGAAGGGTCCCCAGGACAATATGCAACTGAAAACTCACGCCCCAGAAGTGACTGGAATCCATACTCCCAGGAGCAATGCAACTGGTATGTACAAGACGCCTTAATCCACTTGACCATCACGACCGGACAAAATGAGGTGATAGCTAAGGCTATTTGAACCACCCCACCGCCGGCACTCGGATAGTAATCTTGGGCATAGCATTTTACCAAATCACCTCATTCTTTGGGGCACACGTGAGGAACACAAATGCGAATAAGCCTGAATGGTCCCCAGGACAATATGCAACTGAAAACTCACACCCCAGAAGTGACTCGAACCCATACTCCCAGGAGCAACGCAACTGGTATGTACAAGACGCCTTAATCCACTTGACCATCACGACCGGACAAAATGAGGTGATAGCTAAGGCTATTTGAACCACCCCACCGCCGGCACTCGGATAGTAATCTTGGGCATAGCATTTTACCAAATCACCTCATTCTTTGGGGCACACGTGAGGAACACAAATGCGAATAAGCCTGAATGGTCCCCAGGACAATATGCAACTGAAAACTCACACCCCAGAAGTGACTCGAACCAATACTCCCAGGAGCAACGCAACTGGTATGTACAAGAAGCCTTAATCCACTTGACCATCACGACCGGACAAAATGAGGTGATAGCCGAGGCTATTTGAACCACCCCACCGCCGGCACTCGGATAGTAATCTTGGGCATAGCATTTTACCAAATCACCTCATTCTTTGGGGCACACGTGAGGAACACAAATGCGAACAAGCCTGAATGGTCCCCAGGACAATATGCAACTGAAAACTCACACCCCAGAAGTGACTCGAACCCATACTCCCAGGAGCAACGCAACTGGTATGTACAAGACGCCTTAATCCACTTGACCATCACGACCGGACAAAATGAGGTGATAGCCGAGGCTATTTAAACCACCCCACCGCCGGCACTCGTATAGTAATCTTGGGCATAGCATTTTACCAAATCACCTCATTCTTTGGGGCTCACGTGAGGAACACAAATGCTACCAAGCCTGAAGGGTCCCCAGGACAATATGCAACTGAAAACTCACGCCCCAGAAGTGACTGGAATCCATACTCCCAGGAGCAATGCAACTGGTATGTACAAGACGCCTTAATCCACTTGACCATCACGACCGGACAAAATAAGGTGATAGCTAAGGCTATTTGAACCACCCCACCGCCGGCACTCGGATAGTAATCTTGGGCATAGCATTTTACCAAATCACCTCATTCTTTGGGGCACACGTGAGGAACACAAATGCGAATAAGCCTGAATGGTCCCCAGGACAATATGCAACTGAAAACTCACACCCCAGAAGTGACTCGAACCCATACTCCCAGGAGCAATGCAACTGGTATGTACAAGACGCCTTAATCCACTTGACCATCACGACCGGACAAAATGAGGTGATAGCTAAGGCTATTTGAACCACCCCACCGCCGGCACTCGGATAGTAATCTTGGGCATAGCATTTTACCAAATCACCTCATTCTTTGGGGCACACGTGAGGAACACAAATGCGAATAAGCCTGAATGGTCCCCAGGACAATATGCAACTGAAAACTCACACCCCAGAAGTGACTCGAACCCATACTCCCAGGAGCAATGCAACTGGTATGTACAAGACGCCTTAATCCACTTGACCATCACGACCGGACAAAATGAGGTGATAGCTAAGGCTATTTGAACCACCCCACCGCCGGCACTCGGATAGTAATCTTGGGCATAGCATTTTACCAAATCACCTCATTCTTTGGGGCACACGTGAGGAACACAAATGCGAACAAGCCTGAATGGTCCCCAGGACAATATGCAACTGAAAACTCACACCCCAGAAGTGACTCGAACCCAAACTCCCAGGAGCAACGCAACTGGTATGTACAAGACGCCTTAATCCACTTGACCATCACGACCGGACAAAATGAGGTGATAGCCGAGGCTATTTGAACTACCCCACCGCCGGCACTCGGATAGTAATCTTGGGCATAGCATTTTACCTAATCACCTCATTCTTTGGGGCACACGTGACGAACACAAATGCGAACAAGCCTGAATGGTCCCCAGGACAATATGCAACTGAAAACTCACACCCCAGAAGTGACTCGAACCCATACTCCCAGGAGCAACGCAACTGGTATGTACAAGACGCCTTAATCCACTTGACCATCACGACCGGACAAAATGAGGTGATAGCCGAGGCTATTTGAACCACCCCACCGCCGGCACTCGGATAGTAATCTTGGGC
Organism: Procambarus clarkii; assembly: GCF_040958095.1. Taxonomy (NCBI): domain Eukaryota; kingdom Metazoa; phylum Arthropoda; class Malacostraca; order Decapoda; family Cambaridae; genus Procambarus; species Procambarus clarkii. Next base: position 26,981,463 of record NC_091183.1, read on the forward strand.
ATAGCATTTTACCAAATCACCTCATTCTTTGGGGCACACGTGAGGAACACAAATGCGAACAAGCCTGAATGGTCCCCAGGACAATATGCAACTGAAAACTCACACCCTAGAAGTGACTCGAACCCAAACTCCCAGGAGCAATGCAACTGGTATGTACAAGACGCCTTAATCCACTTGACCATCACGACCAGACAAAATGAGGTGATAGCCGAGGCTATTTGAACCACCCCACCGCCGGCACTCGGATAGTAATCTTGGGCATAGCATTTTACCAAATCACCTCATTCTTTGGGGCACACGTGAGGAACACAAATGCGAACAAGCCTGAATGGTCCCCAGGACAATATGCAACTGAAAACTCACACCCCAGAAGTGACTCGAACCCATACTCCCAGGAGCAACGCAACTGGTATGTACAAGACGCCTTAATCCACTTGACCATCGCGACCGGACAAAATGAGGTGATAGCCGAGGCTATTTGAACCACCACACCGCCGGCACTCGGATAGTAATCTTGGGCATAGCATTTTACCAAATCACCTCATTCTTTGGGGCACACGTGAGGAACACAAATGCGAACAAGCCTGAATGGTCCCCAGGACAATATGCAACTGAAAACTCACACCCCAGAAGTGACTCGAACCCATACTCCCAGGAGCAACGCAACTGGTATGTACAAGACGCCTTAATCCACTTGACCATCACGGCCGGACAAAATGAGGTGATAGCCGAGGCTATTTGAACCACCCCACCGCCGGCACTCGGATAGTAATCTTGGGCATAGCATTTTACCAAATCACCTCATTCTTTGGGGCACACGTGAGGAACACAAATGCGAACAAGCCTGAATGGTCCCCAGGACAATATGCAACTGAAAACTCACACCCCAGAAGTGACTCGAACCCATACTCCCAGGAGCAACGCAACTGGTATGTAGAAGACGCCTTAATCCACTTGACCATCACGACCGGACAAAATGAGGTGATAGCCGAGGCTATTTGAACCACCCCACCGCCGGCACTCGGATAGTAATCTTGGGCATAGCATTTTACCAAATCACCTCATTCTTTGGGGCACACGTGAGGAACACAAATGCGAACAAGCCTGAATGGTCCCCAGGACAATATGCAACTGAAAACTCACACCCCAGAAGTGACTCGAACCCATACTCCCAGGAGCAACGCAACTGGTATGTACAAGACGCCTTAATCCACTTGACCATCGCGACCGGACAAAATGAGGTGATAGCCGAGGCTATTTGAACCACCACACCGCCGGCACTCGGATAGTAATCTTGGGCATAGCATTTTACCAAATCACCTCATTCTTTGGGGCACACGTGAGGAACACAAATGCGAACAAGCCTGAATGGTCCCCAGGACAATATGCAACTGAAAACTCACACCCCAGAAGTGACTCGAACCCATACTCCCAGGAGCAACGCAACTGGTATGTACAAGACGCCTTAATCCACTTGACCATCACGGCCGGACAAAATGAGGTGATAGCCGAGGCTATTTGAACCACCCCACCGCCGGCACTCGGATAGTAATCTTGGGCATAGCATTTTACCAAATCACCTCATTCTTTGGGGCACACGTGAGGAACACAAATGCGAACAAGCCTGAATGGTCCCCAGGACAATATGCAACTGAAAACTCACACCCCAGAAGTGACTCGAACCCATACTCCCAGAAGCAACGCAACTGGTATGTAAAAGACGCCTTAATCCACTTGACCATCACGACCGGACAAAATGAGGTGATAGCCGGGGCTATTTGAACCACCCCACCGCCGGCACTCGGATAGTAATCTTGGGCATAGCATTTTACCAAATCACCTCATTCTTTGGGGCACACGTGAGGAACACAAATGCGAACAAGCCTGAATGGTCCCCAGGACAATATGCAACTGAAAACTCACACCCCAGAAGTGACTCGAACCCATACTCCCAGGAGCAACGCAACTGGTATGTACGAGACGCCTTAATCCACTTGTCCATCACGACCGAACAAAATGAGGTGATAGCCGAGGCTATTTGAACCACCCCACCGCCGGCACTCGGATAGTAATCTTGGGCATAGCATTTTACCAAATCACCTCATTCTCTGGGGCACACGTGAGGAACACAAATGCGAACAAGCCTGAATGGTCCCCAGGACAATATGCAACTGAAAACTCACACCCCAGAAGTGACTCGAACCCATACTCCCAGGAGCAACGCAACTGGTATGTACAAGACGCCTTAATCCACTTGACCATCACGACCGGACAAAATGAGGTGATAGCCGAGGCTATTTGAACCACCCCACCGCCGGCACTCGGATAGTAATCTTGGGCATAGCATTTTATCAAATCACCTCATTCTTTGGGGCACACGTGAGGAACACAAATGCGAACAAGCCTGAATGGTCCCCAGGACAATATGCAACTGAAAACTCACACCCCAGAAGTGACTCGAACCCATACTCCCAGGAGCAACGCAACTGGTATGTACAAGACGCCTTAATCCACTTGACCATCACGACCGGACAAAATGAGGTGATAGCCGAGGCTATTTGAACCACCCCACCGCCGGCACTCGGATAGTATTCTTGGGCATAGCATTTTACCAAATCACCTCATTCTTTGGGGCACACGTGAGGAACACAAATGCGAACAAGCCTGAATGGTCCCCAGGACAATATGCAACTGAAAACTCACACCCCAGAAGTGACTCGAACCCATACTCCCAGGAGCAACACAACTGGTATGTACAAGACGCCTTAATCCACTTGACCATCGCGACCGGACAAAATGAGGTGATAGCCAAGGCTATTTGAACCACCCCACCGCCGGCACTCGGATAGTAATCTTGGGCATAGCATTTTACCAAATCACCTCATTCTTTGGGGCACACATGAGGAACACAAATGCGAACAAGCCTGAATGGTCCCCAGGACAATATGCAACTGAAAACTCACACCCCAGAAGTGACTCGAACCCATACTCCCAGGAGCAACGCAACTGGTATGTACAAGACGCCTTAATCCACTTGACCATCATGACCGGACAAAATGAGGTGATAGCCGAGGCTATTTGAACCACCCCACCGCCGGCACTCGGATAGTAATCTTGGGCATAGCATTTTACCAAATCACCTCATTCTTTGGGGCACACGTGAGGAACACAAATGCGAACAAGCCTGAATGGTCCCCAGGACAATATGCAACTGAAAACTCACACCCCAGAAGTGACTCGAACCCATACTCTTAGGAGCAACGCAGCTGGTATGTACAAGACGCCTTAATCCACTTGACCATCACGACCGGACAAAATGAGGTGATAGCCGAGGCTATTTGAACCACCCCACCGCCGGCACTCGGATAGTAATCTTGGCCATAGCATTTTACCAAATCACCTCATTCTTTGGGGCACACGTGAGGAACACAAATGCGAACAAGCCTGAATGGTACCCAGGACAATATGCAACTGAAAACTCACACCCCAGAAGTGACTCGAACCCATACTCCCAGGAGCAACGCAATTGGTATGTACAAGACGGCTTAATCCACTTGACCATCACGACCGGACAAAATGAGGTGATAGCCGAGGCTATTTGAACCACCCCACCGCCGGCACTCGGATAGTAATCTTGGGCATAGCATTTTACCAAATCACCTCATTCTTTGGGGCACACGTGAGGAACACAAATGCGAACAAGCCTGAATGGTCCCCAGGACAATATGCAACTGAAAACTCACACCCCAGAAGTGACTCGAACCCATACTCCCAGGAGCAACGCAACTGGTATGTACAAGACGCCTTAATCCACTTGAACATCACGACCGGACAAAATGAGGTGATAGCCGAGGCTATTTGAACCACCCCACCGCCGGCACTCGGATAGTAATCTTGGGCATAACATTTTACCAAATCACCTCATTCTTTGGGGCACACGTGAGGAACACAAATGCGAACAAGCCTGAATGGTCCCCAGGACAATATGCAACTTAAAACTCACACCCAAATGAGGTGATTTGGTAAAATGCTATGCCCAAGATTTCTATCCGAGTGCCGGCGGTGGGGTGGTTCAAATAACCTCGGCTATCACCTCATTTTGTCCGGTCGTGATGGTCAAGTGGATTAAGGCGTCTTGTACATACCTTATTTAATTTATATTTCTATCACTCTAACTTGCATTCTTGTCTTAGAGTAACTTTTCATTGCCAGTAATTATTCATGTTGTTTTCTTTGTTGACCTGTTCTGCATTTTATGAGATTGTCTTTATTCATGTCTTGTTTTCTAGAGTAATTAAAATTTCATTGTTATATAATTTGTGTTTTGTGTGTCTTCCCATTATCTTACCACAGAGAAAAGGACAAACTTCTCTTTTTTTTTTTGTTATGTGACGAGGCCCTGCCCCCAGCTTTTGAAACAGCCGAACACCAACGCTTTACCTTCACATTACGTGGGGGCCTGTCCACGGAGCTTCACTCAGGTACTGGTACCAAATTGTAAACTTGTGGTAAGCGTATTTGGCTTTGGTAAAGTAGCTTTTCACTATTTTCAATATTCAACTTTATTTTCATATGGTGCTGTGTGTATTGTGCATTCCGAGAGTAGCATATGGTGAAGGTGAGACAACTTTGGATTACGTGGTGACTGTAGGCCTCAGTCATTCTCTTAATTGGTCATCTCTCCCTCCGTATTATTACTCGTGTTTACCATCTTTTGTCCCTAGGATATTTCTCATATTTTCGGCAGATCATCATATTGGTACCCTGGTACTGTGGTCTGTCCCCGGGTCAAGTGCACCTAATCTTCTGCCATCTGACGGTAGGAGGATAAAGAGGGCCATTGTTTCTCTCGCACGAACTTTAGTTGCTGAATTGGGACCTCAGCAGCAGTTCTCGTCACCAGTTGACACCTCGCACCCCTACACGTCGGTCAGAGATGATGATATTTACATTGGTAGGGAATTAGCCTTCTTTTTCAGAACACAAAAGTTCGCTAATTCTGTAAGTATCATATTAATTTCAGTGGGAAAACTTGCTTATGTCCTATAGAGACTCGGCAAGGTATGCCTACATTCTTGGACTACCTAATTCACTTTTGAGGCAATTAACTGTTTCATTTGTTTCAGAAACTCAGTTTCGCTTGTTTAGTAGGATTTTCTTGCCCTTATCCTCTTACATGAGTACCGGGTACAAGATTTCCTGCGACCTTGATTTATTAATCATTTATCATCTTGAAATTAACATTATTTGTTAAAGATTCCACAGGATAGATACCAGTTGCCACGTTGTCCTGTTTCTGACATTCACCATATCACAACAGTATATTCGTTGTGCATTTATTTGCTAATTTCACCATGTTTCGTCTCCAAGCTTTCCGTACAGATCCAGCAGGTGAAATAGGGACTTTAAGTCGTGCCAAGAGGACTGAATTACAAACTCTTGCACATGAGTATCAACTAGAAGTTCCCTACCAAGCCAACAAAAATGATATACATAACCTGTTACTGGATCATCTCTTAGAGGAAGGTAAGATAGACTCTGAAACTCACGAAACTTACTTTATTGCAGATAAAACTGATTTGGCAACGATGAAACTCAAAATAGAGCTTGCCAAGATCGAACGCGAACAACAAAGAGAAGCCCTCGAGCAACAAAGGGAAGCAGCTGCCATACAAAAAGAAGAACAAGAACGTGAGATTGCAATACTCCGTGAACGTGAGCGAATACAGCTTGAAACAAAACAACGGCAATTGGAGATGCAACGCGAACATGACAAACAACAAGCAGCTCTGGCTATGAAATGTCGTCAACGAGAATTCGCGATGGAAACTACACACCTCGCTCAACGCCAGCAAGATACTGCCAATCTTCCTGTCAGTTTCAATATATCACATGCAAGTAAGTTAATGCCACCATTCGTGGAAACAGAAGTTGATGTGTTTGTCACCACCTTTGAAACCCTTGCTAATCAACTTAGTTGGCCTGCCGACCAATGGGCAACCCTTCTCAGAGTATATCTTACAGGTAGAGCTGCAGTTACACTCAGTACTTTGGCGTCTGAGAATGACTACCAGACTTTGAAACAAACAGTGTTGGTGGACGCCTACCTTCTCTCCACCGAAAGTTATCGAAGGAAATTCCGTGACCACCTGAAGGCAAGTACCACTACCTTTCTCGAATTTGCTAATACCAAAAGGAGATATTTTATGAAATAGCTGGAAGCAGCACATGTCTCTACCTTTGCAGAACTCGTCAACCTCATGCTAGATGAAGAATTCTTGAGGCGTGTACCGCCTCCTGTCCGTCTATATTTAGCAGATAAAGAAGAAACCGACTACCTAAAGTGTGCTAAGTCGGCTGACACTTACAGCCTCATCCACCGGCTGACACCAGAACCATCTTCCAGTAAGAAGTCTTGGTACAGTTACGAGAAAGTGAATACCGATCAAGTTGGCTCGAAATTGTACTGTAAGTATTGTAGACTCTATGGACATACCATAGATAAATGTGTTAAGTCTCAATACAAAGGAAATACAGAATCCACGAAACCCAAACAGACTCCTCCTAAGTCCGGTAAGCCTGTGATGAATGTTGGTGTTCATGTTAATGATCTTTCTCTTTTCAGTAAACACCTGTATACTGGAACTGTCTCTACCAACGGCTCAAATCCGGAGGGACGTTTCCAACTGAAGATCTTGAGGGACACAGCGGCTCTTCAATCAATTATTTTGAAATCAGCTGTGCCCAATATCGCCTACACCGGAGAAACTGTCTTCATCACTGACCTCACTGCTACCACTCCTTATCCTCTCGCCAGAGTCCACCTGGATTGTCCCTTCGCGACCGGAGAAGTCCAAGTCGCCGTCAGGGAAAAGCCTTTTCCCATGCCTGGAGTGCAACTTCTCCTGGGCAACGACTTGGCAGAAGACCTGCAACCGACCAACCTGATCGTCATGGACAAACCCCAGGTGTGTACCTCTGTAATGGATAATCCCATCTTTAAGTATCTTCCAGCAAAGGTTCAAGAGAGTGATGAAGTTTCTCCTCCGGTTTTAGTGACCACCCGTGCACAAGCTGCACGACCACAGCCAGCTGACTCTACTGCTACCGCTGTCCCTCAAGACCCTCAGAAACTACCCCCCGAATCTGACCAAGTTGGAGTTCCGTAAGTTACAGAGGGAAGATCTTACCTTGACACCATTATTTTTCCAGGCTGAGACTCAACCTGACAGTATTCCTGGGTTCTTCCTTGAGAACGAGTTGCTCTACCGCAGATATAGACCCAGTAAACTGAAGGAGGAGGACGATTGGGCGAACGTCGAACAACTAGTGATTCCTGCCAGCCTGCGGCCCACTATTCTACACCTGGCCCACGGAGCGCACTCCCACTACGGATTTAACAAGACCTACCATGGAATCCGTCAAGACTACTACTGGCCAGGTATGGTAAATAGCGTCAAACAGTACGTCAAACAGTGTCATACATGTCAGATGGCAGGTAAACCGAACATCTCTATCCCCAGAGCACCACTGACTCCCATACAGGTGCCTGCAGAACATTTCCACAGACTTATTATAGACTGTGTTGGTCCTTTACCTCGGACCAGTTCAGGTAACGCCTATATCTTAACCATTCTGTGTCCTACCATCAGATTCCCCATAGCAGTTCCAGTAAAGAACATTACGGCTGCAACGGTTGTGAAACACGTATTGAAGATCTTCACCCAGTATGGATTTCCAAGGGAGGTTCAGAGCGACTGTGGCACCAACTTCACCAGTGATCTCTTCAAGAGGACACTGGAAGAGTTCAACATCAAACAGGTATTGTCCAGCCCCTATCATACAGCTTCACAGGGTTCTCTTGAGCGTAGTCATCAGACTATTAAAGCACTCCTGAAGAAGTTTTGTAATGAAACCTCTAAGGATTGGGATAAGCAAATTGACCTGATAATGTGTATCTTTAGAAGTCTTCCCAATGAGTCTCTAGGAGTATCTCCTTATCAGATGCTCTATGGACGTAAGTGCCGTACTCCTCTCAAAGCTTTCAAAGACTCTCTACGATATGCCACCTACAGTGAGCATCAGAATGTGCCCCAGTTTCTTCAAAACCTACAACACATTCTAGAGAGGGTCCACAGTTTTGCCCAAGATAATTTATTGAAAGCACAGGAGAGGATGAAGACTCATTACGACCAGACCAGCAAAGTAAGGAAATTTAAACCGGGAGACTTCGTGCTTGCTTATTTCCCTATCCCAGGTTCTCCTTTGCAAAACAGGTTTTCAGGACCCTACCGAATCAAGGAGTGCAGAAACAACCACAACTACGTTCTAGAGACTCCAGATAGGCGGCGGAAGACCCAGTTGTGCCACGTCAACCTCCTGAAGCTATATAACGGTACTCCTCCCACTGTCATGATCACCTATTCTTCCTATAAAAAGCCATACATCCACAGTGAGACCTTCCCTGCTACTCCTCCCGAAAGCACTGACAAGGAGTCAGCGCTTTCCAATTCGGAAATCCTAACTCATCTTCACAATTATTTTCAGGACAATCATAGTGCACCTCTCATCAAGATCTTCAAAGAACATCAGGAGTTGTTCCGAGATGATCCACAAAAGTGTAATGTTACCCAGCACGACATCCAACTGCTCCCTGACACCCGGCCGATTCGTCAACCCTTCTACCGAATCAGCCCTAGCAAGAAGGAAGTCATGCGTGCTAAGGTGCAGTACCTTTTGGATCATGGACTGGTCACACCTTGTGAGTCCCCCTGGGCCTCACCCTGTATCTTGGTGCCAAAACCCCAAGGTAAGGTGAGACTTTGTACGGATTACCGTAAATTAAATAATGTGACTGTCAAGGATAGATGACATTCTTGACGCCATTGGTAATGCCCAGTACTTGTCCCAAGTGGACTTGCTTAAGGGGTATTACCAAGTGTGTCTAACAGAGCGAGCCAAAGAAATATCTGCCTTTATCACTCCCTTTGGACTTTTCAGATATGAACGCCTTCCTTTCTGACTATGTAATGCCCTGGCCACCTTTCAGAGAGCTGTCAACCGCGTCATCCAGGGCTTGGATAACACCTACGCCTATTTGGATGATATCGTCGTAGCATCCAACACCTGGAGCGAACATCTGCTCCAGCTGCAACGACTGTTCGCCAAGCTCCTGACAGCCGGCCTCACCATCAACCTGGGCAAATCCACTTTTGCCAAAGGTAAAGTGCGTTATCTGGGTCATGTAATTGGGAGTGGCAGCCTAGCTCCGTTAGACACACACTCAAGCCATCCAGCATTATCCACAGCCTACCACCAGGAAGCAGCTCCTGCGCTTCCTTGGTCTTGCCTCCTACTACCGTAGGTTTGTGAGAAATTTTAGTACAGTAGCAACACCATTAATTACTTTAACCAGTCCCAAGCAACAGTATAATTGGACCATGCAGCAAACCGTTGCTTTCGAACAACTCAAATTCCTCCTCTGTTCTAATCCTATTCTCGCCTCGCCAGATATCACCAAGCCTTTCATCCTACATGTCGACGCCTGGGGTACCGGCATCGGGGGTGTCCTGATGCAGCAACGAGGCGAGGAGGTTCTACCTGTCAGCAACTACAGCTACAAGTTGAAACCCCACCAGAGAAACTACACCACTATCGAGAAGGAGCTACTCTCCATCGTCCTGAATCTTCAGCACTTTGCTCCATACCTACAAGGTGCCAGGTCTACCACCATCTTCTCAGACCACAATCCTCTCTGCTTCTTACATCAAGCCCAATTCAATAACCAACGTCTTCTACGATGGGCTTTATATCTGCAAGATTTCAACCTGGAGATCCGCTATATCAAGGCTTTCTGACCACATCATAGCCGACGCCCTCTCCAGAGTCTATGAAGTAGAAGCAACTCCAACTATCACTCCACCACATGAAGACGTAACTTCTTCCAGAACCGCAGGCTTCGGGGAAGAGTTGTGACGATAATCTCCTTCAAGAGAGATTGAGCCTGCTTTTCCCTACATCTTTACGTCTTTACTATATTGAAGATACGTCCACCAGTATCGCCAAACGTTTTGCCCAGGGAGCAAATCGTACCATGCACAACCCGACACACCAGCTACAGCCCGCCGTAACCAGCAAACTGCTTATCCTCCGCCTGCCTGTTGCTGATTGGCTGGTGTCTCGCCGCACCTGCACTCACGCCACCACCGAGAGTCGCGTCTGGGCAGCAGCACGCCGTACTCCTCAGAATATCTCTGTGCTCCTTGGAGTTGACATCTCTCGCTAGTAGACTAAGCCTTGGCTTTCGTGTACTAAGGGAGGTGGCAACTTGAAGCCAGTATTCCAGCACCTCACTTATTTAATTTATATTGCTATCACTATAACTTGCATTCTTGTCTTAGAGTAACTTTTCATTGCTAGTAATTATTCATGTTGTTTTGTTTGTTGACCTGTTCTGCATTTTATGAGAATGTCTTTATTCATGTCTTGTTTTTTAGAGTAATTAAAATTTCATTGTTATATATTTTGTGTTTTGTGTGTCTTCTCATTACCTTACCACAGACGAAAGGACAAACTTCTCTTTTTTTTTTGTTATGTGATGAGGCCCTGCCCCCAGCTTTTGAAACAGCCGAACACCAACGCTTTACCGTCACAATACATATATATATATATATATATATATATATATATATGTTTCATTGAATATGACCGCATATTCTGTATTTATTATTTTCTGGTTTAGGGCTTCTATCCCTCTAACTATTTTCTTAGCATCAGGGCTTAATTGAAATAGGAGTTCTCCAAAACTCATTTTCATACTTTTAAGGTGAAGAAAAGAAGTGATTTACTATAGAGTGTATTACACTTATTTGTATAATTTGCACGACGTTTCGAACCTCCATGGTTCATTCTCAAGTGAACAGATCTTACAATACTAGATGATTTTATATTTATATTTTATATTACTCTAACAAGAGAAATGTTGAACAAGAATACTTGCATAATAGATAAAACCCAAGATTCAAGAAGATTACAAATTCTTGAGGCAATTCACATAAGAATAGAGCGACCTACCATGAACACCCAAATCACGGAACTATTTACTCTACCCACCATGAGAGTAAGGACAAGACAAGAACATATCGATGCCAACACAGAAGACAATGTCCAACATAACAGGCCAATTACACTGGATTAATCTTTGTGTTTGGATAGGAGATGCCTCGTATGGGCCAATAAGCCTTCTGCAGCCCCTATGTTTATCCCTTATGTATCCCCCCATGTTTTCACCTTCATTGTATTATCACCTGACCTAATGCGGGTATAAAATCAACTAGTATTGTAAGATCTGTTCACTTGAGAATGAACCATGGAGGTTCGAAACGTCGTGCAAATTATACAAATAAGTGTAATACACTCTATAGTAAATCACTTCTTTTCTTCACCTTAAAAGTATGAAAATGAGTTTTGGAGAACTCCTATTTCAATTAAGCCCTGATGCTAAGAAAATAGTTAGAGGGATAGAAGCCCTAAACCAGAAAATAATAAATACAGAATATGCGGTCATATTCAATGAAACATGTTTGAAAGAAAACCTGCTGCCAGTATGCACCAATATATATATATATATATATATATATATATATATATATATATATATATATATATATATATATATATATATATATATATATATATATATATATATATATATATATATATATATATATATATACATGGGATGGGTAAAATTGGGATCATGTACACCTGCCAGCTGATGGAAGTGGGCAGGTACAATTTCCTTCACAAGGTCGTCGGATGCTGATAAGGAGGACAGGAAGGCTGGAACAGAGATTTGCGTTGCTGTTCGAACTCCGAGGCCCCCAATATATATATATATATATATATATATATATATATATATATATATATATATATATATATATATATATATATATATATATATATATATATATATATATATATATATATATATATACATATATATATACATATATATATACATATATATATATATATATATTATTAAATATGACCGAAAAAGTAAGATTAATAATTCTAACACGAATTTTCTCAATCTTTCGTAAATTACGCTTCACTGTTGGAGGTAAATAAAAAATCACTTCTCCAAAATTCATTTTTATTTCTAGTCTGACGCGACACGGGCGCGTTTCGTAAAACTTATTACATTTTCAAAGACTTCACAAATACACAACTGATTAGAACTTACGTCTCTCTGATATTATATCTACATTTGAGTGAGGTGGGAAGGGTGATGTGGCATTAACACAAGACAGAACAGGAGGGGATATTAATAGGGTATTAAAAGTATCAACACAAGACAGAACAGAAACAATGGGTATTGAATAGAAGTGTTTGTAGAAAGCCTATTGGTCCATATTTCTTGATGCTTCTATATTGGAGCGGAGTCTTGAGGTGGGTAGAATATAGTTGTGCAATAATTGGCTGTTGATTGCTGGTGTTGACTTCTTGATGTGTAGTGCCTCGCAAACGTCAAGCCGCCTGCTATCGCTGTATCTATCGATGATTTCTGTGTTGTTTACTAGGATTTCTCTGGCGCTGGTTTGGTTATGGGAAGAGATTATATGTTCCTTAATGGAGCCCTGTTGCTAATGCATCGTTAAACGCCTAGAAAGGGATGTTGTTGTCTTGCCTATATACTGGGTTTTTTGGAGCTTACAGTCCCCAAGTGGGCATTTGAAGGCATAGACGACGTTAGTCTCTTTTAAAGCGTTCTGTTTTGTGTCTGGAGAGTTTCTCATGAGTAGGCTGGCCGTTTTTCTGGTTTTATAGTAAATCGTCAGTTGTATCCTCTGATTTTTGTCTGTAGGGATAACGTTTCTATTAACAATATCTTTCAGGACCCTTTCCTGAAAGATATTGTTAATAGAAACGTTATCCCTACAGACAAAAATCAGAGGATACAACTGAAGATTTACTATAAAACCAGAAAAACGGCCAGCCTACTCATGAGAAACTCTCCAGACACAAAACAGAACGCTTTAAAAGAGACTAACGTCGTCTATGCCTTCAAATGCCCACTTGGGGACTGTAAGCTCCAAAAAACCCAGTATATAGGCAAGACAACATCCCTTTCTAGGCGTTTAACGATGCATAAGCAACAGGGCTCCATTAAGGAACATATAATCTCCTCCCATAACCAAACCATCGCCAGAGAAATCCTAGTAAACAACACAGAAATCATCGATAGATACAGCGATAGCAGGCGGCTTGACGTTTGCGAGGCACTACACATCAAGAAGTCAACACCAGCAATCAACAGCCAATTATTGCACAACTATATTCTACCCACCTCAAGACTCCGCTCCAATATAGAAGCATCAAGAAATATGGACCAATAGGCTTTCTACAAACACTTCTATTCAATACCCATTGTTTCTGTTCTGTCTTGTGTTGATACTTTTAATACCCTATTAATATCCCCTCCTGTTCTGTCTTGTGTTAATGCCACATCACCCTTCCCACCTCACTCAAATGTAGATATAATATCAGAGAGACGTAAATTCTAATCAGTTGTGTATTTGTGAAGTCTTTGAAAATGTAATAAGTTTTACGAAACGCGCCCGTGTCGCGTCAGACTAGAAATAAAAATTAATTTTGGAGAAGTGATTTTTGATTTACCTCCAACAGTGAAGCGTAATGTACGAAAGATTGAGAAAATTCGTGTTAGAATTATTAATCTTACTTTTTCGGTCATATTTAATAATATATGTCTACAGGAAAGACTGCTACCAAAATATACTAATATATATATATATATATATATATATATATATATATATATATATATATATATATATATATATATATAACTGAAAACTCACACCCCAGAAGTGACTCGAACCCATACTCCCACAACTGGTATGTACAGGGACGCCTTAATCCGCTTGACCATCACGACCGGACATAAGGAAGTGATAGCCGAGGCTATATGAACCACTTCCCCGCCGGCACTCGGATGGTAATCTTGGGCATAGCATTTTATCAAATCACCTCATTCTTTGGGGCACACGTGAGGAACACAAATGCAAACAAGCCTGAATGGTCCCCAGGACTATATACAACTGAAAACTCACACCCCAGAAGTGACTCGAACCCATACTCCCACAACTGGTATGTACAGGGACGCCTTAATCCGCTTGACCATCACGACCGGACATAAGGAAGTGATAGCCGAGGCTATATGAACCACTTCCCCGCCGGCACTCGGATGGTAATCTTGGGCATAGCATTTTATCAAATCACCTCATTCTTTGGGGCACACGTGAGGAACACAAATGCAAACAAGCCTGAATGGTCCCCAGGACTATATACAACTGAAAACTCACACCCCAGAAGTGACTCGAACCCATACTCCCACAACTGGTATGTACAGGGACGCCTTAATCCGCTTGACCATCACGACCGGACATAAGGAAGTGATAGCCGAGGCTATATGAACCACTTCCCCGCCGGCACTCGGATGGTAATCTTGGGCATAGCATTTTATCAAATCACCTCATTCTTTGGGGCACACGTGAGGAACACAAATGCAAACAAGCCTGAATGGTCCCCAGGACTATATACAACTGAAAACTCACACCCCAGAAGTGACTCGAACCCATACTCCCACAACTGGTATGTACAGGGACGCCTTAATCCGCTTGACCATCACGACCGGACATAAGGAAGTGATAGCCGAGGCTATATGAACCACTTCCCCGCCGGCACTCGGATGGTAATCTTGGGCATAGCATTTTATCAAATCACCTCATTCTTTGGGGCACACGTGAGGAACACAAATGCAAACAAGCCTGAATGGTCCCCAGGACTATATACAACTGAAAACTCACACCCCAGAAGTGACTCGAACCCATACTCCCACAACTGGTATGTACAGGGACGCCTTAATCCGCTTGACCATCACGACCGGACATAAGGAAGTGATAGCCGAGGCTATATGAACCACTTCCCCGCCGGCACTCGGATGGTAATCTTGGGCATAGCATTTTATCAAATCACCTCATTCTTTGGGGCACACGTGAGGAACACAAATGCAAACAAGCCTGAATGGTCCCCAGGACTATATACAACTGAAAACTCACACCCCAGAAGTGACTCGAACCCATACTCCCACAACTGGTATGTACAGGGACGCCTTAATCCGCTTGACCATCACGACCGGACATAAGGAAGTGATAGCCGAGGCTATATGAACCACTTCCCCGCCGGCACTCGGATGGTAATCTTGGGCATAGCATTTTATCAAATCACCTCATTCTTTGGGGCACACGTGAGGAACACAAATGCAAACAAGCCTGAATGGTCCCCAGGACTATATACAACTGAAAACTCACACCCCAGAAGTGACTCGAACCCATACTCCCACAACTGGTATGTACAGGGACGCCTTAATCCGCTTGACCATCACGACCGGACATAAGGAAGTGATAGCCGAGGCTATATGAACCACTTCCTATATGATAAAATGTGATAAAAGCTATATGATAAAATGCTATGCCCAAGATTACCATCCGAGTGCCGGCGGGGAAGTGGTTCATATAGCCTCGGCTATCACTTCCTTATGTCCGGTCGTGATGGTCAAGCGGATTAAGGCGTCCCTGTACATACCAGTTGTGGGAGTATGGGTTCGAGTCACTTCTGGGGTGTGAGTTTTCAGTTGTATATAGTCCTGGGGACCATTCAGGCTTGTTTGCATTTGTGTTCCTCACGTGTGCCCCAAAGAATGAGGTGATTTGATAAAATGCTATGCCCAAGATTACCATCCGAGTGCCGGCGGGGAAGTGGTTCATATAGCCTCGGCTATCACTTCCTTATGTCCGGTCGTGATGGTCAAGCGGATTAAGGCGTCCCTGTACATACCAGTTGTGGGAGTATGGGTTCGAGTCACTTCTGGGGTGTGAGTTTTCAGTTGTATATAGTCCTGGGGACCATTCAGGCTTGTTTGCATTTGTGTTCCTCACGTGTGCCCCAAAGAATGAGGTGATTTGATAAAATGCTATGCCCAAGATTACCATCCGAGTGCCGGCGGGGAAGTGGTTCATATAGCCTCGGCTATCACTTCCTTATGTCCGGTCGTGATGGTCAAGCGGATTAAGGCGTCCCTGTACATACCAGTTGTGGGAGTATGGGTTCGAGTCACTTCTGGGGTGTGAGTTTTCAGTTGTATATAGTCCTGGGGACCATTCAGGCTTGTTTGCATTTGTGTTCCTCACGTGTGCCCCAAAGAATGAGGTGATTTGATAAAATGCTATGCCCAAGATTACCATCCGAGTGCCGGCGGGGAAGTGGTTCATATAGCCTCGGCTATCACTTCCTTATGTCCGGTCGTGATGGTCAAGCGGATTAAGGCGTCCCTGTACATACCAGTTGTGGGAGTATGGGTTCGAGTCACTTCTGGGGTGTGAGTTTTCAGTTGTATATAGTCCTGGGGACCATTCAGGCTTGTTTGCATTTGTGTTCCTCACGTGTGCCCCAAAGAATGAGGTGATTTGATAAAATGCTATGCCCAAGATTACCATCCGAGTGCCGGCGGGGAAGTGGTTCATATAGCCTCGGCTATCACTTCCTTATGTCCGGTCGTGATGGTCAAGCGGATTAAGGCGTCCCTGTACATACCAGTTGTGGGAGTATGGGTTCGAGTCACTTCTGGGGTGTGAGTTTTCAGTTGTATATAGTCCTGGGGACCATTCAGGCTTGTTTGCATTTGTGTTCCTCACGTGTGCCCCAAAGAATGAGGTGATTTGATAAAATGCTATGCCCAAGATTACCATCCGAGTGCCGGCGGGGAAGTGGTTCATATAGCCTCGGCTATCACTTCCTTATGTCCGGTCGTGATGGTCAAGCGGATTAAGGCGTCCCTGTACATACCAGTTGTGGGAGTATGGGTTCGAGTCACTTCTGGGGTGTGAGTTTTCAGTTGTATATAGTCCTGGGGACCATTCAGGCTTGTTTGCATTTGTGTTCCTCACGTGTGCCCCAAAGAATGAGGTGATTTGATAAAATGCTATGCCCAAGATTACCATCCGAGTGCCGGCGGGGAAGTGGTTCATATAGCCTCGGCTATCACTTCCTTATGTCCGGTCGTGATGGTCAAGCGGATTAAGGCGTCCCTGTACATACCAGTTGTGGGAGTATGGGTTCGAGTCACTTCTGGGGTGTGAGTTTTCAGTTGTATATAGTCCTGGGGACCATTCAGGCTTGTTTGCATTTGTGTTCCTCACGTGTGCCCCAAAGAATGAGGTGATTTGATAAAATGCTATGCCCAAGATTACCATCCGAGTGCCGGCGGGGAAGTGGTTCATATAGCCTCGGCTATCACTTCCTTATGTCCGGTCGTGATGGTCAAGCGGATTAAGGCGTCCCTGTACATACCAGTTGTGGGAGTATGGGTTCGAGTCACTTCTGGGGTGTGAGTTTTCAGTTGTATATAGTCCTGGGGACCATTCAGGCTTGTTTGCATTTGTGTTCCTCACGTGTGCCCCAAAGAATGAGGTGATTTGATAAAATGCTATGCCCAAGATTACCATCCGAGTGCCGGCGGGGAAGTGGTTCATATAGCCTCGGCTATCACTTCCTTATGTCCGGTCGTGATGGTCAAGCGGATTAAGGCGTCCCTGTACATACCAGTTGTGGGAGTATGGGTTCGAGTCACTTCTGGGGTGTGAGTTTTCAGTTGTATATAGTCCTGGGGACCATTCAGGCTTGTTTGCATATATATATATATATATATATATATATATATGGCACAACTCTCCTAAACACGAGAGTTAAGTATACAACTTTAGAACACTTTCCCACCAGGAGACTCGAACCCTAGCCAGCACAGAAGCCTTCCAGCAACTGGCATAACAGGTACGCCTTAACCCTCTGCACCACCGCTCAGACCCTTAAAAGAGATGGTAATTTCGGAGTATTTAAATCCCCCAAAGATCAACACCTCCCAAGAGCACCAGAGCAAGTGAGGGGTCATTTAGACGTTAATTTCATCAAGTCCCTGTTAATATGGGAAGACACAGTGTCTCTGCTTAAGGCACAACTCTCCTAAACACGAGAGTTAAGTATACAACTTTAGAACACTTTCCCACCAGGAGACTCGAACCCTAGCCAGCACAGAAGCCTTCCAGCAACTGGCATAACAGGTACGCCTTAACCCTCTGCACCACCGCTCAGACCCTTAAAAGAGATGGTAATTTCGGAGTATTTAAATCCCCCAAAGATCAACACCTCCCAAGAGCACCAGAGCAAGTGAGGGGTCATTTAGACGTTAATTTCATCAAGTCCCTGTTAATATGGGAAGACACAGTGTCTCTGCTTAAGGCACAACTCTCCTAAACACGAGAGTTAAGTTATGACCCCTCACTTGCTCTGGTGCTCTTGGGAGGTGTTGATCTTTGGGGGATTTAAATACTCCGAAATTACCATCTCTTTTAAGGGTCTGAGCGGTGGTGCAGAGGGTTAAGGCGTACCTGTTATGCCAGTTGCTGGAAGGCTTCTGTGCTGGCTAGGGTTCGAGTCTCCTGGTGGGAAAGTGTTCTAAAGTTGTATACTTAACTCTCGTGTTTAGGAGAGTTGTGCCTTAAGCAGAGACACTGTGTCTTCCCATATTAACAGGGACTTGATGAAATTAACGTCTAAATGACCCCTCACTTGCTCTGGTGCTCTTGGGAGGTGTTGATCTTTGGGGGATTTAAATACTCCGAAATTACCATCTCTTTTAAGGGTCTGAGCGGTGGTGCAGAGGGTTAAGGCGTACCTGTTATGCCAGTTGCTGGAAGGCTTCTGTGCTGGCTAGGGTTCGAGTCTCCTGGTGGGAAAGTGTTCTAAAGTTGTATACTTAACTCTCGTGTTTAGGAGAGTTGTGCCTTAAGCAGAGACACTGTGTCTTCCCATATTAACAGGGACTTGATGAAATTAACGTCTAAATGACCCCTCACTTGCTCTGGTGCTCTTGGGAGGTGTTGATCTTTGGGGGATTTAAATACTCCGAAATTACCATCTCTTTTAAGGGTCTGAGCGGTGGTGCAGAGGGTTAAGGTGTACCTGTTATGCCAGTTGCTGGAAGGCTTCTGTGCTGGCTAGGGTTCGAGTCTCCTGGTGGGAAAGTGTTCTAAAGTTATATATATATATATATATATATATATATATATATATATATATATATATATATATATATATATATATATATATATATATATATATATGACTGAAAACTCACACCCCAGAAGTGACTCGAACCCATTCTCCCAGGAGCAACGCAACTGGTAACTACAGGGCGCCTTAATCTGCTTGACCATCATGGCCGGACAAAAAGGAAGTAATAGCCAAGGCTATTTGAACAACTTCCCCGCCGGCAACTCGGATGGTAATCTTGGGCATAGTTGATTTGGCTTATTATACGCTGGAGAATGGTTGCAAACCTTTGGAGACTCACACTTACTATGAACTCGAACCCCTTTTCCAACCTCTGATGTCTCAAGCCAAGTCAAAATTAAAGACTGATGTGGAATTTATTATAGATCAACCATCTATAGCAAATATGCACGCTTGTGATTGGATGAATCGTCACATTAAGGCCGATCCACACCAAAAGCTCTTGCGTTTGAGACATGACGAACGAGGAGATGACTGGCCTGTTGTTCATAAGACGAATTTGATTAATCATTATAGGCGCCGTCAGGAAACTTATCCCCTTTATGCCTATCGATTAGCAGTTAGTCCGGGATATGAAGCTAAACATTTTTATGAGACGACTGATAATCGTCGACTTTCGAATGCTATTTGGGGCCATCCGATTGTATTCAGTCTTTACTCAGAGAGTATTTGGCATGAACTTACCACCCTCAATCCCTTGGGTATTTATTGTTACCTTCTTTTGCAAAAAAAAAAAAAAAATACAACCCATTTTAAATTTACAGTATGTTTGTAATGGTCTATTATCATTATTACGTTTTTTCGTTCTTGGTTTTCGTTTAAGGTAACGTCGATTTCTTCGGGGTACTTGTAAATAAAGTAAATAAAAATTTTCGCCATTAGTTCACATTTTTTTTATTAATTTTATACGTCCAGCGAGTGCGAGATGATGGAGAAGTGTCAGTGGATTTTTTAAATGGTGTGTTTGTAAACGATATGTAATTAATGTATATATGCTACTTATCAAATATTCAAGGGGTCGGCAACACATTTTCGTTTTTTGTGGGATGGTTAGAGAAGTAGTTGACTATTTTACAGAAAAAACATATGCCATTTCAGGAAAGTCTGATAATGTACAACATGTATTATCATTTTTGGGGGAAGTAGGATGGTAGATGAGTTGGCTTTGTTCTACAAAAAAAAAATGATAATTTTGAGGCATAATATGAACCAAAACATTTTCATTATTATTATTGTCATCACGCTTATAGACGGCCATAGAGTATGGTATGAGTGGTGAAGATTCTTTTTCTATTGCCTCTCTTTTATAGTCTAGTATCAGTTTTTTACTTATTTCTATCTGATTAGGTGAAAAATATATAAATAAATAAAACCAAAGAATAATACTAGGAATAGTTAGAATAACGATATATAAAATATCATAGATGCACATTTTTTGTGTAATTAAACAACATTTATTTTAGTAACTATTCTTTGCGATGGTAAATCTGAAGTGGTAAGACTTTTTATAAATAATTGATCATAAATATTATGGGATTATTAGTACTTCATGATGATATGTCTGATAATACAATTTGAGCTTCTTGCAGAGTTAACTGTAATCCCTCTTCATATTCTCCATTCTCTCTCTCTTTCTCTTGTGGTTATGTGTGGGACAATTGTCTTTATTCATAGCACATCTCATACTTTCTATATCCCATTGCTGTGTACTGGGTGGACTAATAATATGGACGCGTTCCAACGAAATCTGAATCATAGTTGCCGATAAATGCTCAGTACCATCTTTTATTTAAGATTCATTTTCTTTAAAAAGTTTTTCAAATATTTTAAATAACTTTTCATCCTGTTTTGTAATTTTAATTAAAAAAACTTCTTGGGAATGCCCAATATTGACCGTGCGATGGTGCGGTTAGATGACCCTAATGTTGGAGGAGGTGGTAACACTTTAAAATTTCAAATATAACAAAAATAAGACTAAATAAGTAGTTGGCGAGATTATCAACTTCTGATATTTTGAAATATGAGTAGACAAATTAAGCTCTCATTCTCTTTTTGTATTATTATTATTATTATTATTATTATTATTATTATTATATATATATATATATATATATATATATATATATATATATATATATATATATATATATATATATATATATATATATATATATATATATTGTGACGGTAACGCGTTGGTGTTCGGCTGTTTAAGGCTAGGGGTATGGCCTCGTCACATAGTTATAAAAAAAAATAGAAAAAACTGGAACTTCGTCTGTGGTAAGGTAAGGAGAAGACACACAAAACAAGTAAACTTTAACAATGAAATTTTAATTACGTTAATTAAATCAAAACATGAATAAAATGCACAAACAAATTCTTATAATAAAATCAATCAATCAAAATAATAAGAATACTTAAATGACACAATGAAAAGTTACGTTAAGACAAAATAACAAGAAGTGCAATATACAAGTAAATGGGAGGTGCTGGAATATTGGCTTAAGCTACCACTTCCCTCAGTACACGCTAGCGTCTAGCCGGGAGGAGTGGTAACAACGAGAGCACTGAACATTCTGCCGTAGGAGGTTGGGGCGACCCCAGACATCAAGTAGTATGGGGGGGCGAGTGCAGGTGCAGCCAGACCGGCGACCAATCAGCGGAGCCGGTAGCGATCAACATGTTGTTTGGTGGTTTGAGTCCGAACAGGTGGCTGGCTGCATATGTTTTGCTCACCCTGGCAAGCCTTGCTGGTGGTGGTGTTGTTGTTGGACATGTCTTCCATAGTCGTTTTATATAATTTCAACGACGTGTTTGTGGGGGGAAGAGCAGGCTCAATCTCTTGAAGGAGATTATTGTCACAATATATATATATATATATATATATATATATATATATATATATATATATATATTATTAAATATGACCGAAAAAGTAAGATTAATAATTCTAACACGAATTTTCTCACTCTTTCGTACATTTCTTTTCACTGTTGGAGGTAATTCAAAAATCAATTCTCCAAAATTCATTTTTATTTCTAGTCTGACGCGACACTTGAGCGCGTTTCGTAAAACTTATTACATTTTCAAAGACTTTACACATACACAACTGAATAGAACTTACACATCTCCGATTTGTTTATATCTACATTTGAGTGAGGTGGTATTTAATAGGGTATTAATTTCATGAACACAAGACAGAACACGAAACAATGGGTATTGAAATGGAAGTGATTGTAGAAAGCCTATTGGTCCATATTTCTTGATGCTTCTATATTGGAGCGGAGTCTTGAGGTGGGTAGAATATAGTTGTGCATTAATTGGCTGTTGATTGCTGGTGTTGACTTCTTAATATGTAGTGCCTCGCAAACGTCAAGCCGCCTGCTATCGCTGTATCAATTGATGATTTCTGTGTTGTTTACTAGGATTTCTCTGGCGACGGTTTGGTTGTGGGAAGAGATTATATGTTCCTTAATGGAGCCCTGTTGCTTATGCATAGTTAAACGCCTAGAAAGAGATGTTGTTGTCTCTCCTATATACTGGGTTTTTTGGAGCTTACATTCCCCAAGTGGGCATTTGAAGGCATAGACGACTTTGGTCTCTTTTAAGGCGTTCTGCTTTGTGTCTGGAGAGTTTCTCATGAGTAGGCTGGCCGTTTTTCTGGTTTTATAGTAAATCGTCAGTTGTATCCTCTGATTTTTGTCTGTAGGGATAACGTTTCTATTAACAATATCTTTCAGGACCCTTTCCTCCGTTTTATGAGCTGTGGAAAAGAAGTTCCTGTAAAATAGTCTAATAGGGGGTATAGGTGTTGTGTTAGTTGTCTCTTCAGAGGTTGCATGGCGTTTCACTTTCCTTCTTATGATGTCTTCGACGAAACCATTGGAGAAGCCGTTGTTGACTAGGACCTGCCTTACCCTACAGAGTTCTTCGTCGACTTGCTTCCATTCTGAGCTGTGGCTGAGAGCACGGTCGACATATGCGTTAACAACACTCCTCTTGTACCTGTCTGGGCAGTCGCTGTTGGCATTTAGGCACATTCCTATGCTCGTTTCCTTAGTGTAGACTGCAGTGTGGAAACCTCCGCTCTTTTCCATGACTGTTATATCTAGAAAGGGCAGCTTCCCATCCTTTTCCATCTCGTAAGTGAAACGCAGCACGGAACTCTGCTCAAATGCCTCCTTCAGCTTCTGCAGATGTCTGACATCAGGTACCTGTGTAAAAATGTTGTCAACATACCTGCAGTATATGGCCGGTTTCAAGTTCATGTCGACTAAGACTTTTTGCTCGATGGTACCTATGTAGAAGTTTGCAAACAGGACACCTAGGGGAGAACCCATGGCGACCCCATCTACTTGCTTATACATGTGCCCATCCGGGCTCAAGAAGGGTGCCTCTTTAGTACACAAAGCAGAACGCCTTAAAAGAGACCAACGTCGTCTATGCCTTCAAATGCCCACTTGGGGACTGTAAGCTCAAAAAAACCCAGTATATAGGGAAGACAACAACATCTCTTTCTAGGCGTTTAACGATGCATAAGCAACAGGGCTCCATTAAGGAACATATAATCTCTTCCCACAACCAAACTATCGCCAGAGAAATCCTAGTAAACAACACAGAAATCATCAATAGATACAGCGATAGCAGGCGGCTTGACGTTTGCGAGGCACTACATATTAAAAAGTCAACACCAGCAATCAACAGCCAATTAATGCACAACTATATTCTACCCACCTCAAGACTCCGCTCCAATATAGAAGCATCAAGAAATATGGACCAATAGGCTTTCTACAATCACTTCCATTTCAATACCCATTGTTTCGTGTTCTGTCTTGTGTTGATGAAATTAATACCCTATTAAATACCACCTCACCCCATCCACCTGGGAGCCGGTCGGCCGAGCGGACAGCACGCTGGATTTGTGATCCTGTGGTCCTGGGTTCGATCCCAGGCGCCGGCGAGAAACAATGGGCAGAGTTTCTTTCACCCTATGCCCCTGTTACCTAGCAGTAAAATAGGTACCTGGGTGTTAGTCAGCTGTCACGGGCTGCTTCCTGGGGGTGGAGGCCTGGTCGAGGACCGGGCCGCGGGGACACTAAAAAGCCCCGAAATCATCTCAAGATAACCTCAAGATAACCTCACTCAAATGTAGATATAAACAAATCAGAGATGTGTATGTTCTATTCAGTTGTGTATTTGTAAAGTCTTTGAAAATGTAATAAGTTTTACGAAACGCGCTCAAGTGTTGCGTCAGACTAGAAATAAAAATGAATTTTGGAGAATTGATTTTTGAATTACCTCCAACAGTGAAAAGAAATGTACGAAAGATTGAGAAAATTCGTGTTAGAATTATTAATCTTACTTTTTCGGTCATATTTAATAATATATGTCTACAGGAAAGACTGCTACCAAAATATACTAATATATATATATATATATATATATATATATATATATATATATATATATATATATATATATATATATATATATATATATATATATATATATATATATATATATTAGTATATTTTGGTAGCAGTCTTTCCTGTAGACATATATTATTAAATATGACCGAAAAAGTAAGATTAATAATTCTAACACGAATTTTCTCAATCTTTCGTACATTACGCTTCACTGTTGGAGGTAAATCAAAAATCACTTCTCCAAAATTCATTTTTATTTCTAGTCTGACACGACACGGGCGCGTTTCGTAAAACTTATTACATTTTCAAAGACTTCACAAATACACAACTGATTAGAACTTACGTCTCTCTGATATTATATCTACATTTGAGTGAGGTGGGAAGGATGATGTGGAAGGATGGTTTGCAAACTTCTACATGGGTACCATCGAGCAAAAAGTCTTAGTCGACATGAACTTGAAACCGGCCATATACTGCAGGTATGTTGACGACATTTTTACACAGGTACCTGATGTCAGACATCTGCAGGAGCTGAAGGAGGCATTTGAGCAGAGTTCCGTGCTGCGTTTCACTTACGAGACGGAAAAGGATGGGAAGCTGCCTTTTCTAGATGTAACAGTCATGGAAAAGGGCGGAGGTTTCCACACTGCAGTCTACACAAAGGAAACAAACATAGGAATGTGCCTAAATGCCAACAGCGACTGCCCTGACAGGTACAAGAGGAGTGTTGTTAACGCATACGTCGACCGTGCTCTCAGCCACAGCTCAGAATGGAAGCAAGTCGACGAAGAACTCTGTAGGGTAAGGCAGGTCCTCGTCAATAACGGCTTCTCCAATGGTTTCATCGAAGACATCATAAGAAGGAGAGTGAAAAGCCATGCAACCTCCGAAGAGACAACTAACACAACACCTATACCCCCTATTAGACTATTTTACAGGAACTTCTTTTCCACAGCTCATAAAACGGAGGAAAGGGTCCTGAAAGATATTGTTAATAGAAACGTTATCCCTACAGACAAAAATCAGAGGATACAACTGACGATTTACTATAAAACCAGAAAAACGGCCAGCCTACTCATGAGAAACTCTCCAGACACAAAACAGAACGCTTTAAAAGAGACTAACGTCGTCTATGCCTTCAAATGCCCACTTGGGGACTGTAAGCTCCAAAAAACCCAGTATATAGGCAAGACAACAACATCTCTTTCTAGGCGTTTAACGATGCATAAACAACAGGGCTCCATTAAGGAACATATAATCTCTTCCCATAACCAAACCATCGCCAGAGAAATCCTAGTAAACAACACAGAAATCATCGATAGATACAGCGATAGCAGGCGGCTTGACGTTTGCGAGGCACTACACATCAAGAAGTCAACACCAGCAATCAACAGCCAATTATTGCACAACTATATTCTACCCACCTCAAGACTCCGCTCCAATATAGAAGCATCAAGAAATATGGACCAATAGGCTTTCTACAAACACTTCTATTCAATACCCATTGTTTCTGTTCTGTCTTGTGTTGATACTTTTAATACCCTATTAATATCCCCTAGTGTTCTGTCTTGTGTTAATGCCACGTCACCCTTCCCACCTCACTCAAATGTAATGCCACATCACCCTTCCCACCTCACTCAAATGTAGATATAAAATCAGGGAAACGCAAGTTCTAATCAGTTGTGTATTTGTGAAGTCTTTGAAAATGTAATAAGTTTTACGAAACGCGCCCGTGTCGCGTCAGACTAGAAATAAAAATGAATTTTGGAGAAGTGATTTTTGATTTACCTCCAACAGTGAAGCGTAATGTACGAAAGATTGAGAAAATTCGTGTTAGAATTATTAATCTTACTTTTTCGGTCATATTTAATAATATATGTCTACAGGAAAGACTGCTACCAAAATATACTAATATATATATATATATATATATACATATATATATATATTTATATATAGGGGGGTACCACCTCTGGTGCAATTGTAGGGACCCACAGCCTTAGAGAAGGGAACACAGAGCATTCAGGGAAAAACTTGCCATTTAACTCTGAATACGAAAGAGTGTTCGCTTCTCCTACCACCCCCCCTTTTTTTTATTATGGTGTACACTTTATTATGCAAGGTAATACAGTTACATATTTGATTTTATACAAAAACCTCACTTCCTAGAGGCTGTAGATTTCCTCGAACTCCTCCGACGCCTGGCAGGAACCGAGGATGCAGCGGGCATTTCCCCTCTGGGTCGCGACACTGAGGCGCTGAAAGAGAAAACTTGCCGCTCTAGGGTCTCTTGTGGTGTCAATGAGCTTGGAACTATGATCTTTAAGAAACCTTCTTGCACTCTCACCCCATGGGCCTAGGGTCTCAGACCCTATTGGAACGAAGTTGTACCGTTGATCTAATTGCCTGTACTTGACTGAATTTTGTTTTTCTCTGTGTGTCGCTGCGGCTCCTGCTGTCCCGGCAGAGAGGCTGATGTATGTCGTTGCCAGGGTGGATACGCAAGTATAGTCCCATGCTAACTGCCTGCCACCCTTCCACGGACTCAGTGTTATTCCGTCTGGTCGGCCGGCAAAGCTAACAGAGTCACTGTTCAGTAGGTTGTGGGGCTCTCTCTCCGCTGGACACTGAGCAGAGGCAAGGCTTCTTTTAATGATGTCGTTGACTTCATCGTGTCTAGTGTGCCAACCACCTGATTTTCCACAGTGCAGGCCATGCAATCCATATTCGTCAGCATCTGCCTCGCCGCAAATACACCTGTGAACAGTGTGGATAGGGGCAGCAAGGCGGAGAACGGCTGCAATACAGAGCTCCTGCGGATCAAGACATGTGCCTGTCACAGACATGGGGACTGCCAGAAGGAAGAGTCCTGCATGGGTAGCCTGCACAGCTGTGAGGCGTGCACGATCACTGGGGGTTGTTGCTGCCTCCATCAAAGCTGTGGCTTCTTTGTCTACAATGGGGCTGTCCCAACTGGATTGTTTCTTGGCTTTCGGCATGGCTGGTCTGAGTGCTGGGTCTGTCATGGCACCCCATTTCGTGTCGCATTCCGTGTAGTGGGGATCCTGTATCCCCGCTACATCACTCAGGGTGTCAGGTAGAATTTCCTTAACCAGGTCATCTGATGCTGAGGAGGAAGACAGGAAGGCTGGGACAGCAATTTGGAAGGCGGTGCGGACACCCAAGCCACCGAGCCTGACAGGAAGAGTGGCTTGTTTCCACTGGCATTCGTTGAGGGAGAGGTTAACAACTTTTTCCAGCATGGTCTTCAGTAAGAGGTCATACTCTTCAAGCTTTCGGTTGTCGTAAGATGGGGCGCACCTCAGAAAGTAGGTTAGCCTCTGAGGGGATAGGCATTTGGTGAGGAGATAAAAAACATCGTGGGCATCGATGTCACCTATTCTGTCTTCCATCCTCCTAAGGTCTGCAATTTTCTTGTCGAGGATCTCCTCAATGGAGTTAGACCCGAGGGGGGCTCCAAGGAGGGTGCTGTTCTCGGCCCTTGTTACAGACCCGAGTCCATCGTCGGAGCACGGAGCAGTGACAACAACGCCATCTGTGAGTCCGCTCCCGAAACCCCCTCCAAATGGACGACTCCATCTAGTGATGACGAGAGACGCCGGCAATACGTGCTGGATTCCCGTCTTAATGAGCTTGTGGAATAGCCGCTGCTGACCTCTGGTGAGGTGGCGCTTAGACAGCAACGCCATCTATGGCGTGAAGAGATGGACGTTTGTGTCTATGCCTGTAAGTGAGGTTCCCAAGAGCGTTCCAGTATTAATGACGTATCTGATTGCAGAGTCGACCTGGGACTGCTGTGTTGGACGATGGACCAGTCTACCCAAGGATGCCAAGGTCTCTTCACCAGTCTGCTTTGAAGAAGCTGTGAGTCACCCCCGGACGAACTCTGTTGAGAGTAATAGCCTGCCTGAGGCGTGGCAGTGTCGGGAATCGCCTTATCCGGGGCTGGCTAGTGGAAGAGACTAGCCACTGTGGTGCTTAGTGAGGAGAGTGATCAGCGGGTCACACGAGGCTCCTGCCTAGGGCTCACAACCCTAGTATCGGTCGTGGAGTGGCCTACACAGCAGAGCTGATCGGTACCTGCCAGCTACAGGCTGGATTGTGGTTGAAGGCCTCCACGACGAAGCACCCAGTGGGACTGTGATTTGGCTGGCCTGTGGCCAGGGTAGATTCGCCATAGAGTCATAGTGGATTCATCGTGAGCCACGGAAGAAGGAACCAGGGCTACCCAGAGTGAGCACCGTTGAGCATCCAGTGTCTTCGGAGGAAGACGAACCTGTACATAATTGTGTAGTTATAATCCCCGTGTGTGACTGTTAGCTATTTATACATGGTGGTGGAAATATATATCAGAAAAACTGGAACATTTGTATCACTCCCCCTTTAATTTAACTTGCGTTACGGAACACACCACTTGAAAGCCTCTACTAACTTGGGGCCGGATTCCCAAACTCTACTACCATCAGAGAAGAACCCGGATGCGTCCCAGTAGGGCCGTAACAGCCTTAATGACATGGGCTCCAGGCAAGGCAGACCTTACTCTAGCTACGATGTCTGGGTTGGAGGAGACTACTTCACACTTGGAAGGGTTCAGGACGAGACCCAGGCTTACTTCTTGCTCCCTTATTTTCCTGATATCTGAAAAGAGGTGGTCTATGGTGCCAGCTATAGTGCCATCATCCAAAAACTAGATGTTGAACTCGCTGGACAAGCTTTCGGTGATTTCTTTTAAGACTAAGCAGAAAAGAAGGGGAGCAAGAGGATCACCTTGCTGAACACCTTCACATGATCTGATTTCATGTTCACCAAAGAGCAGTTTTGACTCGCCACTGTAGCACGATAGTATGAACGGTAGAGGGGCCAGAAATGGCGATGCACGGCACAAAGTACTGCATCTCTTCTTACCATGTTGAAGGCATTCTTAAAGTCCAGTTTGAGCAGGGCCTTTTCATCAGAAATGTTGGTGATGTATGCTCGTGCTGCATAAGCAGCCGCTTCACAGCCTTGGGGGATTCCAAATCCTAGCTGGATTTGTTTCAGCAATTCAGCCGCTTGCTGGCTGATAACACTCGTAGCAGCCTTGGCAATCAGGCCGGAGAGTGTTGCCAACAGTGATTTGCCTGATTCCCTCGTCCTTCTTTTTGAGAGCACAGAGGGAGGCACCAAAAAAGAGAGGCCTGATGACCTCAGGTATATCACCAGCCAGGCACATGTCGACGAACGTTGTAAGTTCCATAAGAAGATCTTGTGCAGCATCACCAACTGCAGGATTTAACATTTGCTTGATATGTTGAGGTTTTAACCCTGTAAAGCCACCTGCTGACCCAGGTGGAAAAGAAAGGGCTGCTTTGTAGACCTCATATTCACCAACGGTTAATGGGTCTGAAATGGTGTCGGATGATGGCGGAACGATGTTGTCACCTTGAGGGGCTCTGGGTGGGTGCTTGCTTTGCAGGGCCCGTGCTGTGGCTGAGTTTCGAGGAGCAATTTTCTCGTCACTGGTGAGGACTCTAATAGCACTTGCGGTATTTCCCTCTTCAATTTTCTTGGTGATTTGTGCTCTGATTTTGTACGTTTCCGGTATGTTGTTATTACCATTTCTGCGGTGGGTGTGTTTTGCTCAGGGAGTCAGGCGAACTAGGTTATCCCCCCTTGGGTATTCATTTATCGCCCTCAGGACCGAGGAAGCAAGTGATTTGTCCCTCCTTGTAGGGACGGTGAGGCATACATTGCCAAACAGAAGAACATTATGCCATGCTTGAATGTTTTCCGGTGCATCATTGACCCTTTTCAGAAGATTACAAAGTTTGGTTGCTGCATTTGGGCGGGCTGCTTTTGGGATGTGTGGTAATGTTCTAGCAGACGTCGCTATGATCGCTTGGGTGAGGTTCTCAGATGAGATTAGGTTAATAGGAGTCTCTTCCCTAACTGTTAATGGCAGCTGGCCATTGCTTCCCTTCGGAGGCTGGTGGGAACCACTGCATCTTTCCTTGTTGAAGGTGTGAAAGCGGATGACACCACCGTTGGAGTTTATGGCGGTGTTTTTGTTGCATACTCGGCAAAAACCTCTTTTAGGAGTAGTTGTTGGCACCTCAAGGCTTGTGGAGTCCTGCCTGACCGCTGGGACCTCTTCCATTTCAACTCCGTTGCGAGAGTTAAACTGTACATTATTCTATAGAGGGGGGCAAACACACTGGGTCATGGCCAAGCAACTGCCAGCAACTGGGTGTGGAAGCATCAACTGGGTGTGGAGCCAGCAACTGGGTGTGGAGCCAGCAACAGGGTGTGGAGCCAGCAACTGGGTGTGGAGCCAGCAACTGGGTGTGGAGCCAGCAACAGGGTGTGGAGCCAGCAACAGGGTGTGGAGCCAGCAACTGGGTGTGGAGCCAGCAACAGGGTGTGGAGGCATCAACTGGGTGTGGAAGCATCAACTGGGTGTGGAGCCAGCAACTGGGTGTGGAGCCGGCAACTGGGTGTGGAGCCAGCAACTGTGTGTGGAGCCAGCAACTGGGTGTGGAGCCAGCAACTGGGTGTGGAGCCAGCAACTGGGTGTGGAGCCAGGAACTGGGTGTGGAGCCAGCAACTGGGTTTAGAGCCAGCAACTGGGTGTGGAGGCATCAACTGGGTGTGGAGGCATCAACTGGGTGTGGAGGCATCAACTGGGTGTGGAGGCATCAACTGGGTGTGGAGGCCGTTGCTGGGTGTGGAGGCATCAATTGGGTGTGGAGGCATCAACTGGGTGTGGAGGCATCAGCTGGGTGTGGAGACCACGGCTGGGTGTGGAGGCATCAGCTGGGTGTGGAGGCATCAACTAGGTGTGGAGGCATCAACTGGGTGTGGAGGCATCAGCTGGGTGTAGAGGCATCAGCTGGGTGTGTAGGCATCAGCTGAGTATGGAGACCGCGGCTGGGTGTGGAGGCATCAACTGGGTGTGGAGGCCGCGGCTGGGTGTGGAGGCATCAACTGAGTGTTGAGGCATCAACTGGGTGTGGAGGCATCAGCTGGGTGTGGAGGCATCAGCTGGGTATGGAGGCCGCGGCTGGGTGTGGAGGCCTGTAGGGCGAGGGTCAGCTCAGGTAGTGAGGTGAGGAGGGGGGGGAAATGATGGGGTTGGTTTGGGGGGGAGGCGTGGTATCGAGTGGGCTATACACATGACACACAATATACATTCATATATATGTACACCAGGGTATGTATGACACTGAGAATATGGGGTTGGCACTTTGTTACATGTATGGCACTATAAACTGGGGTTGACACATTGTGGTATGTATGGCACTGAGTATCAGAGTTTGCACTTTGAGATGTATATATCACTGTGGCACTATATATACATGGTATTCACTTTGTATGTCGGGGCCGCAAAGTAAACACTAAACAGACAGAAATTGTTCACTATCATTCACTGAGCCCACGAGGGAGGTGGAGGGGTGGTGTGGTGGTGAGGGCAGTTTGAAATGCGGCCACTACTAGCCTCCTCCGCCTGACCGGTGAGCGGGTGTTCTAAGTGACGCCTTACTCTAAGGTTCACTTTCCCTCACGCGCCTCCCTCAGCCCCCGCCCATCCCCATCCCGCCCCGGCCTTTAAGGTGGTAGGCCTCCCTCACTGGCACTGTTGCTGGTGAGTTCAAGCTTGGCAAGCCAGAGAAAATTGTAAAATACCGTTGACTGGGGCGATGGAGGGACTTCAAACGCTGAAAAGAATGAGTTGATTTGATAAAATACCATGCCCAAGACTACCAACCGAATGCCGGCGGGGGGAAGGAAATAGCCTTGGCTACCACCATCCTCTTTTGTCCAGTCGTGTTGGTCGTGCGGTGAAGGGATCCTGTACGCCAGCAGAGTACTCCTGGCAGTATGGGTTCGAGTCACTTCTGGGGTGTGAGTTTTCAGTTGCATATAGTCCTCCGGACAATTCAGGCTTGTTCACTTTGCGTTCCTCACGTGTGCCCTAAAGAATGAGGTGATTTGAAAAAATACCATGCCCAAGATTACCAACCGACTGCCGGCGGAGGGATGGAAATAGCCTTGGCTACCATCCTCTTTTGTCTGGTCGTGTTGGTCGAGCAGTTAAGTGCTCCTGTACGCCAGCAGAGTGCTCCTGGCAGAATGGGTTCGAGTCATTTCTGGGGTGTGAGTTTTCAGTTGCATATAGTACTTGGGGCCATTCAGGCTTGTTTGCATTTTTTTCCTTACGTGTTCCCAAAGAATGAGGTGATTTGAGAAAATACCATGCCCAAGATAACCAACAGAGTGCCGGTGGGGTGGATAAAAATAGCCTTGGCTACCATCCTCTTTTGTCCGGTCGTGTTGGTCGAGCGGTTAAGGGATCCTTTACGCCAGCAGAGTGCTCCTGGCAGTATGGGTTCGAGTCACTTCTGGGGAGTGAGTTTTCAGTTGCATATAGTCCTGGGGACAATTCAGGCTTGTTCGCATTTGTGTTCCTACATGTGCCCCAAAGAATGAGGTGATTTGATAAAATACCATGCCAAGGATTACAAACCGAGTGCCGGCGGGGGGATGGAAAAAGCCTTGGCTACCATCCTCTTTTGTCCGCTCGTGGTGCTCGAGCGGTTATGGGATCCTGTATGCCAGCAGAGTGCTTTTGGCAGTACCAGTTCGAGTTACTTCTGGGGTGTGAGTTTTCAGTTGCATATAGTCCCGGGGACCATTAAGGCTTGTTCGCATTTGTGTTCCTCACGTGTGCCCGAAAGAATGAGGTGATTTGGTAAAATACCACGCCCAAGATTACCAACCGAGTGCCGGCTGGGGGATGGAGATAGCCTTTACTACCATCCTCTTTTGTTCGATCATGTTGGTCGAGCGGATAAGGGATTCTGTACGCCAGCAGAGTGCTCCTGGCAGAATGAGTTCGAGTCAATTCTGGCGTTTGGGTCAATTCTGGGGTGTGAGTTTTCAGTTGCATATAGTCCTGGGGACCATTCAGGCTTGTTCACCTTTGTGTTCCTCACATGTGCCCCAAAGAATGAGGTGATTTGATAAAATACCATGCCCAAGAATACCAACAGAGTGCCGGCGGGGGGATGGAAATAGCCTTGGCTACCATCTATTTTGTCCAGTCGCGTTGGTCGTGCGGTTAAGGGATCCTCTACTCCAGCAGAGTGCTCTTGGCAGAATGGGATCGAGTCACATCCGGGGTGTGAGTTTTCAGTTTCAAATAGTCCTGGTGACCATTCAGGCTTGTTCACATTTTTGTTCCTCATGTGTACCCCAAAGAATGATTTGATTTGATAAAATACCATGCCCAAGATTACCAACCGAGTGCTGTCGGGGGGATGGAAATAGCCTTGGCTAGCATCTTCTTTTGTCCGGTCGTGTTGGTTGAGCAGTTACGAGATCCTGTACGGCTGCAAAGTGCTCCTGACAGTATGGGTTCGAGTCACTACTGGGGTTTGAGTTTTCAGTTGTATATAGTCCTGGGGACCATTCAGGCTTGTTCGCATTTTTGTTCCTCATGTGTACCCCAAAGAATGAGTTGATTTTATAAAAAATAATGCCCATGATTAATAACCGAATGCTGGCGGGGGGAAGGAAATAGCCTTGGCTACCACCATCCTCTTTTGTCCAGTCGTGTTGGTCGTGCGATGAAGGGATCCTGTACTCCAGCAGAGTACTCCTGGCAGTATGGGTTCGAGTCACTTCTGGGGTGTGAGTTTTCAGTTGCATATAGTCCTCGGGACAATTCAGTCTTGTTTACTTTGTGTTCCTCACGTGTGCCCTAAAAAATAAGGTGATTTGATAAACTACCATGCCCAAATTACCAACAAAGTGCAGGCGCAAGGATGGAAATCCTTGACTACCATCCTCTATTGTCCAGACGTGTTGGTCGTGCAGTTAAGGGATCCTGATCGGAAGCAGAGTGTTCCTGGCAGTGTGGGTTCAAGTCACTTCTGGGGTGTGAGTTTTCAGTTTCATATAGTCCTGGGGACCATTCAGTGTTGTTCATATTTGTGATCTTCACGTGTGTCCCAAAGAATGAGGTGAGTTGATATAATACAATGCCTAAGATTACCAACCGAGTGCCGGCATGGGGGATGGAAGTAGCCTTGGCTACCATCCTATTTTGTCCGGTCGTTGTGCTCGAGCGGTTATGGGATCCTGAATGCCAGCAGAGTGCTCCTGGCAGTATCGGTTTGAGTTACTTCTGGGGTGTGAGTTTTCAGTTGCATAAAGTCCTGGTGACCATTCAGGCTTGTTCGCATTTGTGTTCTTCTCGTGTGCCTCAAAGAATGAGGTGATTTGATAAAATACCACGCCCAAGATTACCAACCGAGTGCAGGTTGGGGGATGGAGATGCCCTTTATTGCCATCCTCTTTTGTCCGGTCGTGTTGGTGGAGCGGTTAAGGGATCCTGTACTCCAGCAGAGTGCTCCTTGGCAGTACGGTTTCGAGTCAATTCTGGGGTGTGAGTTTTCAGTTGCATATAGTCCTGGGAACCATTCAGGCTTGTTCACATTTGCGTTCCTCACATGTGCCCCAAAGAATGAGCTGATTTGATAAAATACCATGCCCAAGAATACCAACAGAGTGCCGGCGGGGATGGAAATAGCCTTGGCTACCATCCAATTTGTCCAGTCGCTTTGGTCGTGTAGGAATCCTACTGAAGGATGCCTACTACTACTATAGTTCTGGGGACAATTCAGGCTTGTTTGCATTTGTGTTCCTTACGTGTGCCCCAAAGAATGAGGTGAGTTGATAAAATACCATGCCCAAGATTACCAACCGAGTGCCGGCGGGGGGATGGAAATAGCCTTTTTTACCATCCTCTTTTGTCCAGTCGTATTGTTCGAGCGTTTAAGGGATCCTGTACGCCAGCAGAGTGCTTCTGGCAGTATGGGTTCTAGTCACATCTGGGGTGTGAGTTTTCAGTTGCATATAGTTTTGGGGACCATTCAGGCTAGTTTGCATTTGTGTTCCTCACGTGTGTTCCAAAGAACGAGGTGATTTGATAAAATACCATGCCCAAGATTACCAACCGAGTGCCGGCGGGGGGATTGAAATTGCCTTGGCTACCATCCTCTTTTGTCCGGTCGTGTTGGTCGAGCAGTTAAGAGAGTTAAGAGATCCTGTACGCATGCAGAGTGCTCCTGGCAGTATAGTTTTGTGTCACTTCTGGGGTGTGATTTTTCAGTTGCATATTGTCATAGAGGCCATTCAGGCTTGTTCGCATTCTTGTTCCTCATGTGTGCCCCAAACAATGAGGTGATTTTATAAAATACCATGGCCAAGATTATCAACCGAGTGCCGGCAGGGGGATAGAAATAGCCATGGCTAGCATCGTCTTTTGTCTGGTCGTGCGGTTAAGGGATCCTGTACGCCAGCAAAGTGCTCCTGGCAGTATGGGTTTCAGTCAATTCTAGGGTGTGAGTTTTCAGTTACATATAGTCCTGGGGACCATTCAGGCTTGTTTGCAATGTGTTCCTCACATGTGGCCCAAAGAATTAGGTAATTTGATAAAAAACCATGCCCAAGAATACCAACCGAGTGCTGGAGGGGGGATGGAAATAGCCTTGGCTACCATCCTCTTTTGTCTGGTTGTATTGGTCGAGCGGTTAAGGGATCCTGTACGCCAGCAGAGTGCTCCTGGCAGAATTGGTTCAAGTCACTTCTGGGGTGTGAATTTCAGTTGCATATAGTTTTGGGGACCATTCAGGCTAGTTTGCATTTGTGTTCCTCATGTGTGCCCCAAAGAACGAGGTGATTTGATAAAATACCATGCCCAAGATTACCAACCGAGTGCCGGTGGGAGGACGGAAATTGCCTTGGCTACCATCCTCTTCTGTCCGGTCGTGTTGGTCGAGCAGTTAAGAGACCCTGTACGTAAGCAGAGTGCTCCGGGCAGTGTAGTTTCGAGTCACTTCTGGGGTGTGAGTTTTCAGTTGCATATAGTCTTGGGGAGCATTTAGGTTTTGTTTGCATTTGTGTTCCTCACGTGTGCCCCAAGAAATTCGGTGATTTGATAAAATACCATGCCCAAGATTTCCAAACGAGTGCCGGCGGGGGAATGGAAACAGCCTTCGCAACCATCTTCTTTTGTCCGGTCGTGTTGGTCGAGCAGTTAGGGGATCCTGTACGCCAGCAGAGTGCTCCTGGCAGTATGGGTTGAAGTCACTTTTTGGGTGTGAGTTTTCAGTTGGATATAGTCCTGGTGGCCATTCAGGCTTGTTCGCATTCTTGTTCCTCATGTGTGCCCCAAAGAATAAGGTGATTTGATAAAATACCATGCCCAAGACTACCAACAGAATGCTGGCGGGAAGATGGAAATAGCTTTGGCTACCATCCTCTTTTGTCCAGTCGCGTTCGTCGTGCGGTTAAGTGATCCTGTACGCCAGCAGAGTGCTCCTGGCAGTATGAGTTCGAGTCACGTCTGGGTTGTGAGTTTTCAGTTTCATATTGTCCTGTGGACCATTCTGGCTTGATCGCATTTATGTTCCTCACGTGTACCCCAAAGAATGAGGTAAGTTGATTAAATACCATGCCCAAGATTACCAACCGAGTGCCGGCGGGGGGATGGAAATAGCCTTGGCTAGCATCCTCTTTTGTCCAGTCGTGTTGCTCTAGCGGTTAAGGGATAATTTACGCCAGCAGAGTGCTACTGGCAGCATGGGTTCGAGTCACTTCTGGGGTGTGAGTTTTCTGTTGCATATATTCCTGGGGACCATTCAGGCTGGTTCGCAATAGTGTTCTTCATGTGTGCAACAAAGAATGAGGTGATTTGATAAAATACTATTCCCAAGATTACCAACCGAGTGCTGGAGGAGGGGGGGGATGGAAATTGTCTTGGCTACCATCCTCTTTTGTCAGATCGCGTTCGACGTGCGGTTAAGTGATCTTGTACGCCAGCAGAGTGCTCCTGGCAGTATGGGTTCGAGTCACTTCTGGTGTGTGAATTTTCAGTTGCATATAGTCCTGAAGACAATTCAGGCTTGTTAACATTTGTGTTCCTCATGTGTGCCTCAAAGAAAATTGTGATTTGATAAAATACCATTCCCAAGATTACCAACCGAGCGCCGGCGGGGGGATGGAAATAGCCTTGGCTAGCATCCTTTTTTTTGTCCATTCGTGTTGGTCGAGCGGGTAAGGGATCCTGTACGTCACCAGAGTGCTCCTGGAAGTATAGGTTCGAGTCACTTCTGGGGTGTAAGTTTTCAGTTGCATTTAGTCCTGGGGACCTTTCAGGCTTGTTCTCATTTGTGTTCCTAACGTGTGCCTTAAATGAGGGGATTTGATAAAATACCATGTCCAAGATTACCAACCGAGTGTCGGCTGGGGAATGGAAATAGCCTTGGCTACCATCCTCTTTAGTCAGATCGTGTGTCGAGCGGTTAAGGGATCCTGTACGCCAGCAGAGTGCTCCTAGCAGTATGGGTTTGAGTCACTTTTGGGGTGTGAGTTTTAAGTTGCATATAGTCCTGCGTACCATTCAGGCTTGTTTACATTTGTGTTCCTCACGTGTGCCCCAAAGAATGAGGAGATTTGATTAAATACCATGCCCAAGATTACCAATCGAGTGTCAGCGGGGGGATGGAAATAGCCTTGGCTAGCATCCTCTTTTGTCCGTTCGTGTTGGACGAGCCGTTATGGGATCCTGTACGCCAGAAGAGTGCTCCAGGCAGTATGGGTTGGAGTTAATTCTGGGGTGTGAGTTTTCAGTTGCATATAGTCCTGGGGACCATTCATGCTTGTTTGCACTTGTGTTCCTCGCATGTGCCCCAAACAGTTAGGTAATTTGATAATATACCATGCCCATGATTACCAACCAAGTGCCGGCGGGGGGATGGAAATAGCCTTGGCTACCATCCTCTTTTGTCTGGTCGTATTGGTGGAGCGGTTAAGGGATCCTGTACGCCAGCAGAGTGCTCCTGGCAGTATGGGTTCGAGTCACTTCTGGGGTGTGAGACTTCAGTTGTGTATAGTCCTGGTGACAATTCAGGCTTGTTTGCATTTTTGTTCCTCACGTTTCCCCCAAAGAATGAGGTGATTTGATGAAATACCATGCCCAAGATTACCAACCGAGTGTAACAAACTAGGCTTGTTGTAAGAATTATCCAGAATGGTTATCTACACAGGGGAGATTGGAAAGCTGGGCCCATGTGGTGACCTGGGGGAATTGACGGTGAAGATAACTAATGCCTTTGTTCACAAGTTTCGTGTAATGAATCATTCTATAGTACTCAGTATTTTAGAGAAATTAGCCTTCATTCATTTTTAAATTAAATTGTATTGTATAATATTACTGGGATACAATATCAAGAGTATTCTAATTATTAGAAGAATGAGTTAAGTCACCAGCAGTGACGTCACGAGCCAGGACTAGGCTGTAGAGCGGAGTAACCTCGGCGACCTGGCGGTCACAGGTCAACAGAGGTTCCACACTCAGTAATTTTTAAACGTCAAATAGCCGTTTTGTAATCGGGAATAGCTCTTCCTTAAGAGTCTTGTGTAATTAACTTCAGTTAAAATAATTCAACCAATCTGGATCATTCAGTGCAACAGAGGTTAGTTGTTAAAACTTAAGCCTTGCTAGTAACTTGGTAAAACTTAGACTATGCGGAAGGATACAATGCTCTGGTCTGGGGAAGACCAGACGAGCAGAGACAGTTTGGTTTCAGGAGCAACACAGGGAGGTTGCCTACTCCACCTCTTCCCAAGACCGTAGCACGAACATCTAGCTGGTCTATAGAAGGAAGAGTTGCTGTAAGAGTTTGTAGGGAGTAGGTCAATTCATTGCCATCAACTGTAAAGTCAGGGAGTGTTCATTGACAGGGAGTGCCATCTATTTAGATTTTGTTTAGATTTTGAATAAACCATTTAGTTAGTAATGTGCATTTTCATTATCTCCATTTTTGTGTATTTATGTGAATTTGTCCTTGTCACGTGGTCCCCACGAGGCCGAGTTGAATTGGGTGCCGATTCTAACACCGAATCCGAATTACCATTCCCGTTGATTTGTAATTAATTCCACACTTAAGATCCAAGGTTATATGTTACTAGTGGGGATCAAGCCCCAAAGTTATTGATTGGCATGATCGATCCAGGCCTCGACCATTGCTCCGTGTTGCAGGTCTGGTGGTGGCAGTGTAAAGGCGACCCTAGGGTTTTGCTAGAAGCCTATGTTACGTCATACGGGTTGTAGAATCTTAAGTCGTTCAATCGTCTTAAGACCACGTGGTGTGGGGTCGGCTCAAGTGAAAGTTTTGGGGTCCTTTGGTACAGAGAACAAAATTAAAATACGGGCAGAGAGAGTAAGGGGGTGAAGGAAGAGAGAACAAGCACCCCACCTCCGTGTAATGCAGTGGCACTTTGTAATTTACACAGACCATAGAGCATTAACACACATTTAAAAAGCGAACAAAATGCCCACGAATGTCACGCTGGTCTCACGAACTTTCGGCCCACTCATTCCAGATCTTGTACAAGCCTGGTCCAGCACATTTTGTGTCAGATACGCTAAGTAGGAACATAGCGGCAGTTCAAGTTAATGAAAATATTGAAACCAT
The DNA here is from genome assembly GCF_040958095.1 of Procambarus clarkii. Lineage (NCBI taxonomy): Eukaryota > Metazoa > Arthropoda > Malacostraca > Decapoda > Cambaridae > Procambarus > Procambarus clarkii. Next base: position 27,021,646 of record NC_091183.1, read on the forward strand.
TCCATCAGATAAAATGAGAGAATACCAGATGAGCGAGCCTAGATGGAAATAAATTATTGAGTATTTAGAGGGAGGAAAATACCCGAAAAAGAAAAAGAATTTACCTATTCCTGATTTTGAAATGAAACAGGGCGTCCTGTATTATGTTAATAGCCAGAATGATAGGGCAGTATTTCAACTAGTTATTCCGGACGCGTTGCGGTCATCAGCATTAAAGCTTGCGAATGCTTCAAAATTGCAGGGCATCTGGGGGGTCTTTAAAACCCATTTAAAAGCAAAGTCTCTATTTTATTTCCCAGGATTACTTTCTGATGTAATCAATTTCTTGAAATCGTGCCCAGAGGAGGAAAGGCACCCTTAAGGTACAAGCCCCACTTCAGGAATTTCGTGAAATTCGTGAGCCTTTAGATCGTGTGGGGGGCCGATTTGATTGATTTACATCACAGTTATTTAGGTAATAGATATGTGTTGGTGCTAGTTGACCATTTGTCTAGGTACACTACACTAGTTGCATTACCTCAGAAGGATTCTCGTACGGTTGCAGATGCGTTCTTGCGTAGGTTCGTTACTGTATTCGGACCTCCTAAAGTTTTAGTCTCTGACCGGGGTCAAGAATTCAATGGGAATATATTTAGAGAAGTTTGTAAGATTTTAGAGACAACTTCGGCTTTTACAACAGCCTACCACCCACAAGCAAACGGAATGACGGAACGGACTAATCGTTCAGTCAAGGATATGCTTACAATCCTTGCTGAACATGATGCAAACGCCTGGGATGAACACCTACCCTATGTTCAATTAGCCTTGAATACTGCCATCCACCAATCAATTAACACCCAACCACTTCATTTGTTTACTGGTAATTCATGCAATTTCCCCTCGGGTCTGCTTAATAGACATAATGTTGCATACGGGGACGACTATCCTTCAGAGGTCCTTGGAAAAATGAGAAATGCCTGGAATATTGCAGCTGAAGCGTCCAAGAAGACACGGAATCGGTATGCTCATTTTTATGACAAGAAAGTACGCCCTCTTGAGTTGAAGGAAGGAAGCCTCGTATTGAGAGTGGATGAGGCTGCGCCCGCCAATCAGAGTAGGAAACTTGCTCCGAGGTGGCGAGGACTATATAGAGTAATTAAAAGGGCGGGGCCGGTTAATCTTGTTATAAAAGGAGTATTCGAGGACCAGGTGGAGAGGACAATTCATGTAAATAAATTGAAACAATATCATGCTAGAGAGGAATTAGAACTGCCTTCAGTGGGTCTAGTTCCTGACTCAGGGCTTCACCGACGAGTCAGGGGATGAGGAGGACCTTCTGTCATCGCTCATCAGTAGTCAGGTGCAGTCTCGCCACTCTATGGTGACGAGATCTCGCGCTGTACAGTAAAGTAACTTCCTTGGTTAGTATAATTTAGTGTTCATTAGATTTTCCTGTAGAGGCAATGAGGTGAACTATCTCTATACTTAACTTGGGTAGCAGCTTTACCGTGCTCTGGGGTTCCACATCCACCAAATCCAGAGTATATCTATGCTTCCGCTGTGTTGTGTCTGTCTGTTCCCAGGTCTGATTGGTACACCGACCCAGTTGTTCCAGCCACACGTGAACCCTTGTCTGTAAAGACCGAGGGAGGAGGCACGTTACACAAAGCCCTCCCCCCACCAGACCCAGTAACCCATACATCAGTTACTTTGGGGATGAGTGACTATTCAAGAGTCACCCGGCCGACGCCTCACGTCATTAACGAGGTTGTCAGGGCCAGCGAGCTGCCCACATTTAGCAGTCACCGGAGGTGCCATACAATGCCCGGGTAGCTGTCTCGAGATCACCACTACCCACCTGCTGCGTCATCAAGACTGCAGCCATTCCAGCAGTGTTGGAGGAGAGGTCAAGAAATGGAAAGCACGTAGCAGTACTCAAGAATTTCCCCGGAAGATTAAGGATTACGTCATCTGAAGCAACAAGAAAGCGGAACTAAGGCAGTTACAGGTGGAAGGTACGGTTTCCCTACAGAGTACCGGGACTCGCCAATAGAAGATCGCAAAATTGTCTCCTTTGGCCTAAAGTCGGCGGTACGAGGGTATACACAGTTGGTGTTTACGGCCTAGTAACCTGGTGACATTAAGAAACGCCTGAGATGACTTGAGCAATGATGGAAGACGAGATTCACCTGTTCTGCAAACAAGCAACCCGCCTCTACGACCTTCTGACATCACTCCTGTTACGAGACACCGTTGGTACATCCAGTCTTGCTCTGCTGTGGTCATCTACGCCGTCAAGTTTAACATCAAGACTGCCGTGTGAAATGTGATTGATATGAAGGCGTGTGGACTGTCGGGAGCAAGATCAATGGCCGAAGTAACAGTATTCTACAGCTGTCACCTGGCACTCCGCTTTACTACACTCTGTCGTCATTCAAGAGTACCGGATGGGAGTACAAGAGGACCAGGTATCGATGTCTACGCATGGGAGAAGCAAGATCGACAAACGTCATCATCAGCAACTACATTCAGCGTCCATCAGCATCGATTTTTTTTCTCGATTACTCAATATGAACAATTGATACAAACGATAAAGTTGGCTCTGAACATCTGTATAAAGAATATCTGGACACTTTTGTTTAAATGTTGAAAAACAGATTTAGAATCACAATACTTTATAAATGTTGAAAAACAGATTTAAAATATTTATTCTGGTATAATGATATATGGAAATTTTACTCTATAAATTGGTCAGTGATTAAAATCGAAGCCCCTGTGTAATTGTCTAAGCCCTGAACAAACGCTTATGGAAAATTATGTTTTTTTTCAGAATGTTTGAACACAGGAGAGGCGGACTAATATAAACATTGACACTCTTACAGTGAGTGCGAACACTTGGCTGTACAGTCAGCTGAAACCTGTGATATAGTTATAGGAGAATTTTTTATATATATATATTTTAGATACATGTAATAAACATTAGGTGTGTTCCTTAGCATGTCAAGGTTGACATTGACTGGGGAGTGGATAATACACGGATGTGAACTTGGTAGAGTTCAATAGTATGCTCCCGGATGACTGAAAGTTCAGTCTGTAGATGTAACTTATGTTTTATGATTGAGCACAGTGTGTCCGGCTCGAGAGGACACATGAACTAAGCTAGTGAAGAGCCAAGAGATTTTAATAGCTAGTCTTTGCTGTTAGGAGTAGGGACATGTTATTTAACTATGTCAGTAAGAGTAGGTTGTATGTTTCCTGATGTTGGAGGATTGCTGTCAGTTGACAAGCCGAGACATTTATGAACTTGAACATGTTTTTTATGATGTTAGACAATCTAAGGATTGTCCAATTTTCTTAGTTAGGTTAGCTTTTGTTTGTGGCATGAGTTGAGTTTATTGTGGGTTTGGATACTAAACCTCGTTATTTTTAGCAAATTAACAATGTTTACTAAGTTGCTTGTTCGGGGGGGGGGGGGTTGTAACAAACTAGGCTTGTTGTAAGAATTATCCAGAATGGTTATCTACACAGGGATGATGGGAAGCTTGACCCACGTGGTGTTGGGGGGGATTGACAGTGAAGATAACTGATGCCTTTGTTCACAAGTTTCATATAATGAATCATTCTATAGTACTCAGTATTTTAGAGAAATTAGCCTTCATTCATTTTGAATTAAAATTGTATTGTATAATATTACTGGGATACAATATCAAGAGTATTCTAATTATTAGAAGAATGAGTTAAGTCACCAGCAGTGACGTCACGAGCCAGGACTAGGCTGTAGAGCGGAGTAACCTCGGCGACCTAGCGGTCACAGGTCAACAGAGGTTCCACACTCAGTAATTTTCAAAGGTCAAATAGCCGTTTTGTAATCGGGAATAGCTCTTCCTTAAGAGTCTTGTGTAATTAACTTCAGTTAAAATAATTCAACCAATCTGGATCATTCAGTGCAACAGAGGTTAGTTGTTAAAACTTAAGCCTTGCTAGTAACTTGGTAAAACTTAGACTATGCGGAAGGATACAATGCTCTGGTCTAGGGAAGACCAGACGAGCAGAGACAGTGTGGGTTCAGGAGTAACACAGGGAGGTTGCTCACTCCACCTCTTCCCAAGACCGTAGCACAAACATCTAGCTGGTCTATAGAAGGTAGAGTTGCTGTAAGAGTTTGTAGGGAGTAGGTCAATTCATTGCCATCAACTGTCAAGTCAGGGAGTGCCGTCTATTTAGATTTTGTTTAGTTTTTGAATAAATCATTTAGTGAGTAATGTGCATTTTCATTATCTCCATTTTTGTGTATTTATGTGAATTTGTCCTTGTCACGTGGTCCCCACGAGGCCGAGTTGAAATGGGCGCCGATTCTAACACCGAATCCGAATTACCATTCCCGTTGATTTGTAATTAATTCCACACTTAAGATCCAAGGTTATATGTTACTAGTGGAGATCAAGCCCCAAAGTTATTGATTTGCATGATCGATCCAGGCCTCGATCATTGCTCAGTGTTGTAGGTCTGGTGGTGGCAGCGTAAAGGCGACCCTAGGGTTTTGCTAGAAGTCTATGTCACGTCATACAGGTTGTAGAATCTTAAGTCGTTCAAGCGACTTCAGACCACGTGGTGTGGGGTCGACTCAGGTGAAAGTTTTGGGGTCTATTGGTACAGAGAACAAAGTTAAAATACGGGCAGAGAGAGTAAAGGGGTGAAGGAAGAGACACCAAGAACCCCACCTCCGTGTTACACGAGTGCCGGCGGGGGGAGGATGGAAATAGCCTTGGCTAGCATTCACTTTGGTCAGGTCGTGTTGGTAGAGCGGTTAAGGGATCATGTACGCTAGCCGAGTGCTCCTGTCAGTATGGGTTCGAGTCACTTCTGGGGTGTTAGTTTTCAGTTGCATATAGTCCTGGGGACCATTCAGGCTTGTTCGCATTTGTGTTCCTCACGTGTGCCCCAAGGAATGAGGAGATTTGATAAAATACCATGCCCAAGATTACCAACCGAGTGCCGGCAGGGGAATGGAAACAGCTTTGGCTGCCATCCTGTTTAGTCCGGTCGTGTTGGTCGAGCGGTTAAGGGATCCTGTACGCCAGCAGAGTGCTCCTGGCAATATGGGTTCGAGTCACTTTTGGGGTGTGAGTTTTCAGTTGCATATAGTCCTGGGGACCATTCAGGCTAGTTTGCATTTGTGTTCCTCATGTGTGCCCTAAATGAGGTGATTTGATAAAATACCATGCCCAAGATCACCAACCGAGTACCGGCGTGGGGACGGAAATAGCCTTGGCTACCATACTCTTTTGTCCGGTCGTGTTGGTCGAGCGGTTAAGGGATCCTGTTCACCAGAAGAGTTCTCCTGGCAGTATGGGTTCGAGTCAATTCTGGGGTGTGAGTTTTCAGTTGCATATAGTCCTGGGGACCATTCAGGCATGTTTGCATTTGTGTTCCTCATGTGTGCCCCAAACAATTAGGTAATTTGATAATATACCATGCCCAAGATTACCAACCAAGTGCCGGCGGGGGGATGGAAATAGCCTTGGCTAAAATCCTCTTTTTTTCCGGCCGTATTGGTCAGGCGGGTAAGGGATCCTGTACACCAGCAGAGTGCTCCTGGCAGTATGGGTTCGAGTCACTTTTGGGGTGTGAATTTTCAGTTGCATATAGTCTTGGGGGAAGGAAATCCCTGATTTTAAACCTCCGCTGCCTTGCGGCCATACCCCTGTTTTTGGAAAAGCTTCAGGTGTCAACCTCGAGTAAAAATCCGGAGTTGGAGCCCCTAAGGCTGTTCGTTGTTGACGTCGAGCTCGGTCTGGCATCTCCTGCCACGTTGCTGGAACCATGTGTATTGGTATTTGCCTTTCTATTGGATAATTTCAGCAACGTGGAGAGGGGGGACCTGCTGCATGGGTAACAGCTTCTCCATATTTACCTACCCAGGCTTTGCGCCTTGGAGAGGGCACTCCAGCTTCGCCTCACAGCATCGAACCAACACGGGAAGCGACAGTCTACCGGTTTCATGTCTTGTGCTTGATTGGCAAAGAGTGTGACGCCAGGGGTTGCTTCCGACGGTGGGAGGGGTCATCGCGCCCCACTGGGCAGCTACCGCTCGCCTCAAGCTGGGCAAACCCTAGCAAATAAGGTGTTGCCTCGCCATGGTCCGTTAACCTCAGTGGGTGCGTGGGGTTTAGGGTGAAAACCGACAAGCGGCCCGACAACTTTGCACAAAGCAATACCAAACCAAAGAAGAAAATATCAACTGCCCTAAAGCTGGGCACATGGAACATCAGGACACTGACTGACACCAGGTTTCTCTGACGATCTGCAAGAAATCAATGACGCCCGAAAAACAGCAGTCATCGATAGGGAGCTGAGCAAACTGCAGGTGGATTTTTTTTTTTTTTTATTAACATATTAGGTACATCTGCATTAGTGCAGCTACCCTAGACTATATAAAGTGGAGTACAGTGTGTCAAAAAAGCTAACTAGGTGATGCTAAAAAATCCCCATCACACAGGATGGTTAGTCATACAGAGGCATGTGATAAGCGGTCTGCACTGGCAGACTCCGGATGCATTTTGAGGATATCAACAACACAAGATTGAATAAGGTAGCAGTGGTAATAAAAGTCCCCATCTCGCAGGATGGTTAGTCATACAGAGCCATGTGTTTAATAGCCTGCACTGGCAAATTTTGGGTATACTGTGAGGATATCTTCAAGAATACGAGAGTGAATAAAGTAATTACAAAGCTCCAGGTACCTCATGCCAACTGGTCTGAAAGGTCTAATAACTGGGCATTCAGTGATGTAGTGCGGGAGATCATGCCGTAGTTCCTGCTCACAGAGTTTGCAACTGGAGTGCTCAGGATTGGGAGACGCGTCACCTGCAGCCACCTGCCACAGGTAACGGTGACCCAACCTGCAGGTGGATATTGTTGCACTCCAAGAGACCAGGCTCCCTGGATCAGGATCTGTGAGAGAGAGGACCTTCTCTTTCTTCTGGCAAGGAAAACCACCTGATAAGACCAGAGAACAGGGTGTGGGATTTGCCATCAGGAATGCACTGTTGGGACATATTATGCCACCGATGGGGGAAACCGAACGAATTCTGTCTCTGCAACTGCACTCCCAAACAGGACCAGTCAATGTAATTAGTGCATATGCACCAACCCTGACTTCTCCAGCAGAGACAAAGGAAAAATTCTACGATGACTTCAACAGAGTCATAGCGAGAATCCCTGTAAAGGAGCCACTGTTCATCCTCGGCGACTTCAACGCCAGAGTGGGTGCCGAGCACAACATTTGGCCCACTTGTCTGGGTCAATTCGGCATAGGGAGGATGAATGAGAACGGGCAACGTCTGTTAGAACTCTGCTGCCTTCATGGTCTTTGTGTCACCAACACGTTCTTCGGCACAAAGCCTCAACACCGAGTATCTTGGAGACACCCCAGATCCAAGCACTGGCACCAGCTTGACCTGATTCTTACCAGGCGTGCAAGTCTACCCAGCGTGAAGATTACGCGTAGCTACCAGAGTGCTGTCTGTGACACCGACCACTCCCTGGTATGTAGCTGGGTCAAGATGCAACCAAAGAAGATTCATCACTCGAACAGGGCGGGCAGACCTCGCATCAACACCACCAAGACCTGCAACCAGGACAAGGTGGAAGATTTTGCACGCGTCCTCGAGGAAGCTCTTCCTGGTCCAGCCGGGGTCACTGCCTGTAAAAGATGGGAGCACTTCAGAGACGCTGTGTTCAATGCTGCCATTTCCACCTTTGGCAAGAAGACCAGCAGGTCGGCAGACTGGTTCGAGGCTCACTCGGAAGAGATGACACCTGTCATCGAGGAGAAGAGAAACGCCTTGGCAGCCTACAAAGCCTGCCCAAGTCAGCGCAACTTACAGATCCTTCGGGTCGTCCGCAGCAAAGTGCAGCAGAGCGCCAGGTGATGTGTCAACAACTATTGGCTCCCGCTCTGCTCCCAGATACAGACTGCAGCGGATACAGGCAATGTAAGGGAAATGTATGACGGCATCAAGCAGGCCCTCGGCCCAATTCAGAGGAAGACCGCTCCTCTGAAATCTGCCACTGGCGAGGTGATTCAGGACCAGACACTGCAGCTGAAGCGCTGGGTCGAGCACTACTCTGAGCTATACGCCAGGGACAATGTGGTCACCGAAGACGCCATGAGTGCCATTGAGTGTCTGCCTGTGTTAATGGAGCTCGACAGCGAACCGACCCTCGAAGAACTCAGCGATGCCCTAGACTCCCTTGCTTCTGGTAAAGCTCCTGGCAAAGATGGCATTCCTGCTGAGACCTTGAAGTGCTGCAGAGGTAGCCTGCTCATGGAGCTGCATGAATTTCTCTGCCTCTGCTGGGAAGAAGGAGAGGTGCCACAGGACATAGGGGATGCCAACATTGTCACGCTGTATAAGAATAAAGGTGACAGGGGAGACTGCAACAACTACCATGGAATCTCCCTCCTCAGTATTGTCGGAAAGCTGTTTGCTCGAGTCACATTGAAGAGGCTCCAAGTGCTTGCAGAGAGAGTCTATCCAGAATCACAATGCGGATTCAGAGCTGACAGGTCCACCACCGACATGGTCTTTTCCCTCAGACAACTGCAGGAGAAATGCAGGGAACAGAAGCAGCCACTCTTCGTAGCGTTCATAGATCTGACGAAGGCCTTCGACATCGTCAGCAGGGATGGCCTGTTCAAGATCCTCCCCAAAATCGGATGCCCATCCAGGCTCCTCAGCATCATCAGATCTTTCCATAAGAACATGAGGAGCACCATGGTCTTTGATGGCCTAACATCAGACGCCTTTGACATCCGAAGTGGAGTAAAGCAGGGCTGCGTGCTGGCTCCAACCCTATTCGGGGTTTTCTTCGCAGTTATGCTGCGGCACGCCTTCGGATCTGTCACGGAAGGCATTTACCTCCGGACCAGGTCGGATGGAAAGCTCTTTAACCTCGTCAGGCTGAGTGCCAAGACAAAGGTTCGGCTGAGGTGTCTGCACGCCTTCCTTTTTGCCGACGACGCAGCAGTCACTGCCCACTCAGCCAAAGATCTCCAACGGCTCATGACCCGCTTCAGTGAGGCCTCTCAGGCTTTCGGACTCACCATCATCCTGAAGAAAACACAAGTCATGGGACAAGGAGTGGACTCCCCACCAGACATCGGCATCTCCACTTCCAAATTGGAAGTCGTTCACAACTTCGTATACCTGGGCTCCACAATTTCTGACTTCCTCTCTCTTGATACGGAGCTAAACAAACACATCGGTAAGGCATCTACTACCATGTCCAGACTGACAAAGAGAGTGTTGGCTAACAATAGGCTAACTGAGTATACTAAGATTCAGGTTTACAGAGCCTGTGTCCTGAGCAGTCCTCTTTATGGCAGTGAGTCTTGGACACTCTGCACCCTTCAGGAAAGACAGCTGAATGCCTACCACATGCGCTGCCTTCGACAAATATTGGACATCACCTGGCAGGACAAGGTGACAAACAACAACGTCTTGAGGAGAGCAAGAATCACCAGCATGTACACAATGCTGAAACAGAGACGAATGCGCTGGCTCGGGCACGTTGTGCGCATGGGCGATGGCAGGATCCCCAAGGATCTCCTGTATGGAGAGCTGATGCAGGGAAAGCGTCCAACAGGCAAGCCCCAGCTAAGGTACAAAGACGTATGCAAGAGGGACCTGAAAGCCATGGACGTTGATCTTTCTATATGGGAGACACTGGCTGCAGACCGTTCAGCCTGGAGGCAGTTTGTTCAAAGAGGTCTCTCCAAGTTCGAGGAGTCATTTGCCAAGGAATCGGAGGCAAAGAGACAGAGAAGGAAAGCCGGTAGCCAGGAAGACAGACCAGAATCGGACTTCGTTTGTGCTCGGTGTGGGATGGACTGCCACTCTCGGATTGGCCTCATCAGTCACACCAGACGCTGCACCAGGATTGACAACTATGGCGCAACTCCATAGTCTTCCGAGACTGAAGGATGCCTACTACTACTATAGTCCTGCGGACAATTCAGGATTGTTTGCATTTTTGTTCCTCACGTGTGCCCCAAAGAATGAGGTGATTTGATAAAATACCATGCCCAAGATTACCAACCGAGTGCCGGCGAGGGGATGGAAATAGCCTTAGCTATCATCCTCTTTTGTCCGGTCGTGTTTGTCGAGCGGTTAAGAGATCCTGTATGCCAGCAGAGTGCTCTTGGCAGTATGGGTTCAAGTCACTTCTGGGGTGTGAGTTTTCAGTTGCATATAGTTCTAGGGACCATTCAGGCTAGTTTGCGTTTGTGTTCCTCACGTGTGCCCCAAAGAACGAGGTGATTTGACAAAATACCATGAAAAAGATTATCAACCGAGTGCCGGCAGGGGGATGGAAATAGCCGTGGCTACCATCTTCTTTTGTCCAGTCATGCTGGTCGAGCGGTTAAGAGATCCTGTACGCCAGCAGAAGGCTCCTGGCAGTACGGGTTCGAGTCACTTCTGGGGTGTGAGTTTTCAGTTGCATATAGTCCTGGGGACCATTCAGGTTAGTTTGCATTTGTGTTCCTCACGTGTGCCCCAAATAATGAGGTGATTTGATAAAATACCATGCCCAAGATTACCAACTGAGTGCCGGCAGGGGGGATGGAAATAGCCTTGGCTACCATCCTCTTTTGTACGGTCGTGTTGGTCGAGCAGTTAAGAGATCCTGTACGCCAGCAGAAGGCTCCTTGCAGTATGGGTTCGAGTCACTTCTAGGGTATGAGTTTTCAGTTGCATATAGTCCTGGGGGCCATTTGCAATTTTGTTGCTCACATGTGCCCCAAAGAATGAGGTGATTTGATAAAATAGCATTCCCAAGATTACAAACCGAGTGCCGGGGAGATGGTAATAGCCTTGGCTACCATCCTCTTTTGTCCGGTCGTAATGGTCGAGAGGTTATGGAATCCTGTACGCCAGTAGAGTGTTCCGGGCAGTATGGGTTCGAGTCAATACTGGGATGTGAGTTTTTAGTTGCATATAGTCCTGGGGACCATTCAATATTGTTCGCATTTGTGTTCCTCACGTGTGCCCCAAAGAATGAGGTGATTTGATAAAATACCATGCCCAAGATTACCAACCGAGTGCCAGCGAGGGGATGGAAATAGCCTTAGCTACCATCCTCTTTTGTCGAGTCGCGTTGGCCGTGCGGTTAGGTGATCCTGTTCGCCAGCAGAGTGCTCCTGGCAGTATGGGTTTGAGTCAATTCTGGGATATGAGTTTTTAGTTGCATATAGTCCTGGGGACCATTCAAGCTTGTTCGCATTTGTGTTCCTCACGTGTGCCGCAAAGAATGAGGTGATTTGATAAAATACTATGCCCATGATTACCAACCGAGTGCCATCGAGGGGGATGGAAATTAGCCTTGGCTACCATCCTCTTTTGTTGATTCGCGTTGGTCATGCGCTTAAGTGATCCTGTACGCCAGCAGAGTGCCCCTGGCAGTATGGGTTCGAGTCACTTCTGGGGTGTGAGTTTTCAGTTTCATATAATCCTGGTGACCATTCAGGCATGTTCACATTTGTGTTCCATATGTGTGCTCCAAAGAATGAGGTAAGGTGACTAAATACCATGCCCAAGATTACCAACCGAGTGCCGGCAGGGGGAAGGAAATAGCCTTGGCTAGGATCCTCTTTTGTCCGGTCAAGATTGGTCGAGCGGTTAAGGGATCCTTTATGCCAGCAGAGTGCTCTTGGCAGTATGGGTTCGAGTCACTTTTTGGGTGTGAGTTTTCAGTTGCATATAGTCCTGGAGACCATTCACACTTGTTCGCATTTGTGTTCCTCACATGTGCCCCAAAGAATGAGGTTATTTGATAAAATACCATGCCCAAAATTGCGAACCGAGTGCCGGCGTGGGGATAGTAATAGCCTTAGCTACCATCCTCTTTTGTCCGGTCGTGTTGGTCGAGCGATTAAGGGATCCTGTACGCCAGCAGAGTGCTCCTGGCAGTATGGGTTGCATCGAGTCACTTCTGGGGTGTGAGTTTTCAGTTGCATATAGTCCTGGGGACCGTTCAGGCTTGTTTGTGTTTGTGTTCCTCACGTGTGCCCCAAAGAATGAGGTGATTTGATAAAATACCATGCCCAAGATTACAAACCGAGTGCCGGCAGGAGGATGGAAATACCCAAGGCTATCATCCTCTTTTGTTCGGTTGTTTTTGTCTAGCGGTTAAGGGATCCTTTACCCCAGCAAAGTGCTCCTGTCAGAATGGGTTCGAATCACTTCTGGGGTATGAGTTTTCAGTTGCATATAGTCTTGTGGGCCATTCAGGCTTTTTCGCATTTTTGTTCCTCACATGTGCTCCAAAGAATGAGGTGATTTGATAAAATACCATGGCCAAGATTACAAACCGAGTGTTGGGGGGGATGGAAATCGCCTTGGCTACCATCCTTCTTTGTCCGGTCGTGTTGGTCGAGAGGTTATGGGATCCTGTACGCCAGCACAGTGCTCCTGGCAGTATTGGTTCGAGTCATTTCTGGGATGTGAGTTTTCAGTTGCATATAGTCCAGGGGACCATTCAGGCTTGTTTGCATTTGTGTTCCTCACGTGTGCCCCAATGAATGAGGTGATTCGATAAAATACCATGCCCAAGATTACCAACAGAGTGCTGGCGGGGGGGATTGAAATAGCCTTGGCTACCATCCTCTTTTGTCCAGTCGCGTTGGTCGTGCGGTTAAGCGATCCTGTATGCCAGCAGAGTGCTCCTGGCAGTATGGGTTCGAGTCACTTCTGGTGAGTGAGTTTTCAGTTTCATATAGTCTTGGGGACCATTCAGGCTTGTTCGCATTTGTGTTCCATACGTGTGCCCCAGAGAATGAGGAAAGTTGACTAAATACCATGCCCCATATTACCAACTGAGTGCCGGCCGGGAGATGGAAATATTCTTGGCTTGCATCCTCTTTTGTCCGGTCATGTTGGTCGAGCGGTTAAGGGATCCTTTACGCCAGCAGAATGCTCATGGCAGTATGGGTTCGGGTCACTTCTGGAATGTGAGTTTTCAAATTCATATAGTTCTGGGGACCATTAAGGCTTGTTCGCATTTGTGTTCCATACGTGTGCCCCAAAGAATGAGGTAAGTTGTCTAAATTCCAGGCCCAAGATTACCAACCGAGTGCCGGCCGGGGGAAGGAAATATCCTTGGATAGCATCCTCTTTTTTCCGGTCGTGTTGGTCGAGCGGTTAAGGGATCCTGTACGCCAGCAGAGTGCTCCTGGCAGTATGGGCTTGAGTCACTTCTGGGGTTTGAGTTTTCAGTTGCATATAGTCCTGGTGACCATTCAGGCTTGTTTGCATTTGTGTTCCTGACGTGTGCCCCAAAGAATGAGGTGATTTGATAAAATACCATGCCCAAGATTACCAACCAAGTGCCGTTGGGGGGATGGAAATAGCCTTAGCTACAATCCTCTTTTGTCCAGTCGTGTTGGTCGAGCGGTTAAGGGATCCTGTATGCCAGCAGAGTGCTCCTGGCAGTATGGGTTCGAGTCACTTCTGGGGTGTGAGTTTTCAGTTGCATATAGTGCTAACGACCTTTCAAGCTTGTATGCATTTGTGTTCCTCACGTTTGCCCCAAAGAATGAGGTGATTTGATAAAATACCAGGCCCAAGATTACCAACCGAGTGCCGGCAGGAGGATGGAAATACCCTTGGCTATCATCCTCTTTTGTCCGGTCATGTTTGTCGAGCGGTTAAGGGATCCTGTATGCCAGCAGAGTGCTCCTGGTAGTATGGCTTCGAGTCACTTCTGGGGTGTGAGTTTTTAGTTTCATATAGTTCTGGGGACCATTCAGGCTTGTTCGCATTTGTGTTTCCCAGGTGTGCCCAAATGAATGAGGTGATTTGATAAAATACCAGGCCAAAGATTACCAACCGAGTGCCGGCGGAGGGTTGGAAATAGCCTTGGCTACCAGCCTCTTTTGTCCGGTCGTGTTGGTAGAGCGGTTGAGGGATCCAGTACGCCAGCCCAGTGCTCCTGGCAGTATGGGTTCGAGTCAATTCTGGGATGTGAGTTTTCAGTTGCATTTAGTCCTGGGGACCATTCAGGCTTGTTCCCATTTGAGTTCCTCACGTGTGCCCCAATGAATGAGGTGATTTGATAAAAATACCATGCCCAAGATTACCAGCAGAGTGCTGGTGGGGGGATGGAAATAGCCTTGGCTACCATCCTCTTTTGTCCAGTCGCGTTGGTCGTGCGGTTAAGTGATCCTGTATGCCAGCACAGTGCTCCTGGCAGGATGGGTTCGTGTAACAAACTAGGCTGTTGTAAGAATTATCCAGAGTGGTTTATCGACAAAAGAGAATGGGAAGCTGAGCCGCATGGTGACCTGACCCCCAGGGGAATTCGCGGTGGAAATAACCGACGCTTTGTTCATATCTGCGTATAATGAATCATCCTATAGTATTCAGTAATTTAGAGAAAATTAGCCTTTATTCATTTTGCATTAAAATTGTATTGTATAATAGTACTGGGTACAATATCAAGAGTATTCTAATTATTGAGTTTAAGTCACCATCAGTGACGTCACGAATCAGATCTAACTTTTAAAGCGGAGTGACCGGCGGTCATAGGTCATCAGGGGTTGACAGGTCTACTATTTCTCAAAGTTTTAATAACCATCTTTGTGATCGGGAACAGCTCTGCCGTTAGAGGCTTGTGTAATTTAATTCAGTAAAATAATTCAACCAGTCTGGATCAATTAAGTACAACAGAGGTTAATTGTTATAACTTAAACCTGGCTAGTAACTTGGTAAAACTTTGACTAGGCGGAAGGATACAATGTTCTGTCTGGGGTAGACCAGACAAGAGAGAGATCAGTGTGGAAACGGGAGCAGCTGGGATAAGAGGTCAAACATCTTACCTCTCCCCAAGACCAGCCAAAACATCTAGCTGGTCGCCCAAGGTATAGTTGCTATTGTTAATTATAGAAATAGTCTTCTCATTTGCCACTCAGGTCAAGTAGGGAGTGTTAAAGTGATAGGGAGTGAACATATTTAGATTTTGTTTTAGTTTTTCTTTTAATAAATTAAATTTCTTAATATTTTTGCATTTCATTATTTCCATGTGTTTTATGTGTAAACTTGTCCTGGTCACGTGGTCCACACGAGGCAGAGTTGTATTGGGCGCCGATTCTAACATCGAATCGGAATTATCATTACCGTGTAATTTATTCCACACTCAAGGTCATCGTTTATAGTGGGGATCAAGCCCCTAGGTTGATTAATTAGCGTGATCGATCCAGACCTCGATCATTGCTCTTGTATTACTGGTCTGGTGGTGGCAGCAGAGGTGACTCTAGGGTTTTGTTCAGAGCTTAGGTCACGTCATACTGGGTGTAGAATCCTAAGTCGGTCAATCGTCTTAGGACCACGTGGCGTGGAGTTGGCTTTGTTAAAAGTTTTGGAGTCCCTTGGTTTAGAAATAAAAGTAAGAATACGGGTAGAGGGAGTAGAAAGAAGGAAGTAAAGAGAGAGGAACCCGAACCCGTGTTACAATGGTGCACAGCGGTGGTTTCAACAATTTTGTTTGAAATTGTTGAAAGGCTCACGCGTCTAGCCGTTCGAACACGTGCGCGGATGCTAAGGAGACAGCCGCGGGCCAGGATTAGCAGTGCGCCCCACAAGTGCGTTTGAGTGGGGATTGGCGAATCTTGGGTCATGCGGGCTGATATGATTAAGGTTAGTTAGTAAGATTAGGCTGTTAAAATTAGATTTATTGAAAAGGAGACCGCTCCGAGTTGATTGGACTGGGTACCATACTCGACCCATTGCAATTAATTCAGAGGTGTTGGGAGCCGCCATACTCTCAACAGCAGTTCCTTGAGGGCTGTCGGGGGCGGATATATCTGTGGGACGCCAGTAGATAGTCCGAGGGCGTTATTAGACGACCCAAAACGCTAGGAAAAACGTAATCCGTGAAGGGCGTTGCGGCCTCCGAGGGACGGACTAGTAACCTACCTAGCAGCGATTCAACAACTAAGTGATCGCACACTTAGTGGATGTTGAGTCGTCCCTAGTCATAATTGTTGCTGAAAGCTGCGTGTCGCTCTGTTGGAACCTAGAGGGTGTGGCCCCTAGGCTAGGTGTGGTACGGCGAGCCGGTAGGAACAATTATAAGATTAAGTCGAGTGCATTTTTGAATTAAGTATACTTAAATTTATAAAGTAATTTCCGTTTATTTGCGTTCTTGATTAATTTTTTCCCCTAAATTCAATCCCCGGTTAAAATTTTTTCCCAAGTGTTTAGCGTTTTCTTGCATATTAGGCTAAGTGCGTACGTTAAGTTTTGTTATTCCCTGTTGTATTAGTCTAAGTCAGAGGCGTTGTTGCTAGAGTGTAGTTAATCCTCTGGACTTAGGGCTATGTGTCGGTCACGATAGATAAGTGAAGGACTTTAAGGGATAGTAAGTTGCGTGTAAATGTTATTTGTCCGCGGAATATTTCTAAGTATTTTGGGATAAGTTTTCGGCTAAGTCAATGTCGGAAAGTCGTTAACGGTAATTAATTTGTATTCGTGGGTCACGTGTATGATCTGGGCGTCATTAGGATTCTCCAGTCGATGCGAGTGATAGCTCATAGTTTTTACCAGTAAGACGGTAGAATTGTGTTTGTAGACTTAGAATTCTGTTTTCAGTAGAAACGTAGGTGGAAAATTTTCTAAGTCCAGCTTGGGCTAGAATCTGACTTTTTGGCGGAAATTCTAATTTTCAGGTTTCGTGTATATCCTAGGGTCAGTATTACTCTCTAGTGCGCGCAAGGGACGTAATTCTGTCCGTAAGCATTAAACAGTGATAATTACATTTTTGCCGAATTTAGTTATTTTTCGAGAAAATCGTGTTGTAATTTTGTCAGAGTCCATTTGAGGTGAAAATCTCGGATTTTGACGAAAATTCGAATTAGTGAGTGTTGAAACCGCCCGATGTGTCAGTATTGTTCTGCATACAACGTCAGTAGTAAATAATAACGTATTTATATCTGGGAACGAGAAACCCAAATTTTTGTGAATTAAAGGAGTTTTGTGATATTTGGGGTGATAGAAATTTTTTTCCCTCGGAGTCAGAAAAATTGGCAGAGTCCAGCAATTGAGTAAAAACGCAGTTTTTGATAAAAATTCAATTTTTGGTAAGCATATATAGGTCCTGGGTGTCTATATTAATCGCTAGAGCGGTTTATTAACGTAAAACTAGTTATTTTCCTTCAGAACAAAAATTTTGATTTTTCAGCGTTTAAGCGAAAAAGCGCGGGACTTAGTTTTTTTCAGCGCAGCTGGTCCCGCTCCATCAGTCATCAGTGGCCACGCTGCTCACTTCAAGCGCGTTTAGTATTCAAGTACAGTAAATATTCTTTATTAATCCATCACGAGTGCTGCGCGTTAGTTGCGTTATCATTTAAATTGTTTTATATAAATTAGATTCTTTAATTTTTTTTAACGTAAAGGACTTAGGTTTCAGCAATAGAACTGCGGGATATTTCACGGGCAGACACGAGTGCGGGGCAGACACTCATTCATTGGATTCACTTCAGCGATTCTCTCGATAAATCGTTGTATTTCCTATTTTGGGAATCTAGTAGTTTTCTCTTAGAATAGAGTTGTGATTTTTTTTTGTGTAAGATCACGGTTGTAGTGAGTCCGGGTCGAGGGTGTACTAAAGGGTAGTTTAGAAGAGACGTGGCACACCAGGAATCACAGAAAATGTTTAACCCAGATAATGACCAGTCAGTAGGGACCAGTGGGAATGGGAGTGTAGAGGATAGAACCTCTTCCGACACCACTGGGGATCGCTCAGGTGGCTCAACTGGCACCACAGGTGGGGTCAGTGGGACTGAAGCGACGAGTACACGGGTTCTGCATGGGACTGGGCAGTCGAGGGTATCTTTCCATCCCTGGAGAGATACTATTATTGACATGAGTGGGGAGTCTTGCGAGGAGTCGTCCCATGAGTGGGGAGAGCCGTCTTGGGTTCCCCCACAAATAACATCGACGCCATGCCAGCAGGGCAGACATGGGGCCTCAGTTAGTATGGCAGGACGTCCCACTTCGCTCGGTAGAGAACAGCAACCTGTTCAACGGGAACAT
This sequence comes from Procambarus clarkii, assembly GCF_040958095.1. Taxonomy (NCBI): domain Eukaryota; kingdom Metazoa; phylum Arthropoda; class Malacostraca; order Decapoda; family Cambaridae; genus Procambarus; species Procambarus clarkii. Next base: position 27,039,720 of record NC_091183.1, read on the forward strand.
GAACAACCACACCAACAGCAGGAACTACCCAACATAACACCAATACCACAGCACCCACAACACCTAGGTACACCTCATCCGTCACTACAACAACCCCAACCCCATCCTCAGTTCCCATACCAACCCTTCCCCCAACCCCAGGCCACCCCATACCCATACCCATTCCAACCCCAGGCCACCCCATACCCATTCCAACCCCAGGCCACCCCATACCCATTCCAACCCCAGGCCACCCCATACCCATACCCATTCCAACCCCAGGCCACCCCATACCCATACCCACCCCAACCTCAATCCACACCCCAGCCTGAGGTCACCCACACCATACCTCAACCCCAACCTCAATCCACACCCCAACCCGAGGCCACCCACACCATACCTCAACCCCAACCTCCATCCACACCCCAACCCCAGGCCACCCACACCATACCTCAACCCCAACCCCAGGCCGCCACAGCCTTAGACAGGCAGATGCGCACGGAGACGCCGGGCACTCAGTTGTCGCCATACGTAGAGGCGTTAAGTAAAGGCGAGGGAGCCAAGCCGAGGAACTGTGGCGCGGGTTCATCAGGCGGGAAGCAGCCCTCAGCTGCAAGTTCGAGCCACCCTGCGCGGGGTACCAACAGAGATCCGCGGAGGTGTTACTCCTGCTGGAAGCGCGGGCATATACAGAGGGATTGCGAAGTCACTCCTACGAAAGCATGAAAGCAGGCTCCTAGTGATGGCAGGCCTACTTTTGAGGTGAAAGTGGAAGGTGTGAGATTGACAGCTTTTGTTGATACAGGAAGCCAGGCAACAGTAATTAAAAAGTCAGCCTTCAGCAATTTTAAGTATGCACGTCTTCAACGTTGCGCAAAGACATTAACAGCAGTCAATGGGGAGAAGATTGAGATCGTAGGTCAAGGTACAGTTAATTTTGAGATTGATGGGGCATTGCAGCCTCACACATGTACGATCGTAGAGAACCTTGATTTTCCTGGTCACATCTTAATGGGAACTGATTTTCTGTCGCGATTTGATTATTCCTTGTCTGCTCAAAAAGGGGCTAGGAACTGCAGGTTGCAGTTGGGACAGACTTCCTACCCAGTGGAGATGATCGACCATCCCCCAGTTGTAGCTTCAATTAAGAGGAAGCTGAAATATAATGCGCACTATCCAAAATTGATTTTTAAGTCTCTTCCAGACACAGTTAAGAGGTCATGCGCCTTGCATGCATTGACCAAACAGAGTTGCCCACCACATTCTGTTAAATTTATTAAAGTAGCCGTGGGACGTCACATACAACCAGGTACCACCCTTCAGGTGGCTGGGAGATGTGATAGTTTATTAATTCCTCATCACTTAGTTGTAGTGCTCGATAAAGGTGCACTCATTCCAGTTGTCAATCTTTCACATAAGACTTTTCGCTTCAGGGCAGGTGATAGGGTATCTCAGGGAACCATGGTGGAGGACACAGAAATCTTTCACCATGAGTCAGCTGAGACGCCAGCCGTCACTGCACAATGTAGTGCACTGAATATGTTGAACACTAAAACACCATCCAAAGCACAATACGAGACGAGAAATGTTGCACAGAATGTAGAGGAAGTGGAAAAATTAATTTCAGCACTTGATTTGCAACATGTTGCACAGGCGGATAGGAAGGCACTGAGAGGAGTTTTACGAAAATTCCCGAAATTGTTTGCGACAGAGGATGACCAGATTGGTCTCCTTGATAAGATCGAGCACACCATTCCAACTAGTGATCATTTGCCTGTGTACACAAGACAGTGGAGGTTGCCGGAACAGGCAAAGAACATTATCAGGGAGGAGTGCCAGAAAATGTTGAGACAGGGCGTGATAGAGCCTAGTACGTCACCATGGCTCTCTCCTGTTGTGCTAGTTCGGAAACCGGACGGTAGTTATCGTTTCTGTGTTGACTACCGGAAGGTGAACGAATTAACTAAGGGTGATGTGTATCCGTTGCCCCGAATACAGGAGATAATAGATCAATTTGGTGCTGCTAAATATTTCTCAACTCTTGACGCAAAATCGGCGTATTGGGCGATTCCGGTGGCAGAACAGGATAGGGAAAAAACAGCATTCTCGGATGGTAGGCACACTTATCAATTCCGTAGGATGCCGTTTGGTTTGAAGACAGCGCCTTCGTCGTTTCAGAGGGCCATCAACTTTATCCTTAGTCCGGTACTGGGTAGGCATTCTTTAGCGTACCTGGATGATGTTGTGATATATTCCAGGACGTTTGAGGAACACCTACAGGACTTGACTGAGACTTTGAAATTGTTAGATCAGGCAGGTTTCAGGCTGAATGTTCAGAAGTGCACCTTGGCGGCTCAGAAATTCAAATTTCTGGGGTTCCAGGTGTGCCCAGACGGTATCCGACCTGACCCAGATTCTTGCCGCGCCATTGCTGACATGCCTACTCCAAGGACAGCAAAGGACGTGCGAAGGTTTTTGGGGGCGGCCGGATATTTTCGTCGTCACATTGAAGGTTTCGCTGGCATTTCAGCACCCCTGACTGATCTGACAAAGAAAAATGCGAAGTTTGTGTGGAAATCAGAACATGACGAGGCCTATCGCAAACTGAAAGACCAACTAATCACGACACCGGTATTGGCTATTCCTGATTTTGAGAAAGAGTGGGAAGTGCACACTGACGCCAGCGGTATTGCTATTGGCGGGTGCTTAATTCAGCGAGACGCAGATAATTTACCCCATCCAGTAGCCTATTTCAGTAGGAAGGTCAAAGGACCTGAAGTTCGTTATTCAGCTACGGATCGGAAGGCACTGGCAGTAGTAGAATCAGTTAGGTATTTCGAGCCTTACCTATTTCAGCGGCATTTTGTAATCTACACAGACCATCGAGCGTTAACACATATATTTAAAAAGCGAACGAAATGCCCACGAATGTCACGCTGGTCTCACGAACTTTCGGCCCACTCATTCCAGATTTTGTACAAGCCTGGTCCAGCCCATGTTGTGCCAGATACGCTAAGTAGAAATATAGCGGCAGTTCAAATTAATGAAAACATTGAAACCATTCCATCAGATAAAATGAGAGAATACCAGATGAGCGAGCCTAGATGGAAAGAGATTATTGAGTATTTAGAGGGAGGAAAATACCCCAAAAAGAAAAAGAATTTACCTATACATGATTTTGAAATGAAACAGGGCGTCCTGTATTATGTTAATAGCCAGAATGATAGGGCAGTATTTCAGCTAGTTATTCCGGACGCGTTGCGGTCATCAGCGTTAAAGCTCGCACATGCTTCAAAAATTGCAGGGCATCCGGGGATCTTTAAAACGCACTTAAAAGCGGAGTCTCTATTTTATTTTCCAGGATTACTTTCTGAGGTAATCAATTTCGTGAAGTCGTGCCCTCGTTGCCAGAGGAGGAAAGGCACCCTTAAGGTACAAGCCCCACTTCAGGAATTTCCTGAAATTCGTGAACCGTTAGATCGTGTGGGGGCCGATCTGATTGATTTACACCACAGTCATGCGGGTAACAGATACGTGTTGGTGCTAGTTGACCATCTGTCTAGATACACTACACTAGTTGCATTACCTCAGAAGGATTCTCGTACGGTTGCAGATGCGTTCTTGCGTAGGTTCGTTACTGTATTCGGACCTCCTAAAGTTTTAGTCTCTGACCGGGGTCAAGAATTCAATGGGAATATATTTAGAGAAGTTTGTAAGATTTTAGAGACAACTTCGGCTTTTACAACGGCCTACCACCCACAAGCAAACGGAATGACGGAACGGACTAATCGTTCAGTCAAGGATATGCTTGCAATCCTTGCTGAACATGATGCAAACACCTGGGATGAACACCTACCCTATGTTCAGTTCGCCTTGAATACTGCCATCCACCAATCAATTAACACCCAACCACTTCATTTGTTTACTGGTAATTCATGCAATTTCCCCTCAGGTCTGCTTAACAGACATAATGTTGCATACGGGGAGGACTATCCTTCAGAGGTCCTTGGAAAAATGAGAAATGCATGGAATATTGCAGCTGAAGCGTCCAAGAAGGCACGGACTCGGTATGCTCATTTTTATGACAAGAAAGTGCGCCCTCTTGAGTTGACGGAAGGAAGCCTCGTATTGAGAGTGAATGAGGCTGCGCCCGCCAATCAGAGCAGGAAGCTTGCTCCGAGGTGGCGAGGACCCTATAGAGTAATTAAAAGGGCGGGGCCGGTTAATCTTGTTATAAAAGGAGTGTTCGAGGACCAGGTGGAAAGGACAATTCATGTAAATAAATTGAAACAATATCATGCTAGAGAGGAATTAGAACTGCCTTCAGCGGGTCTAGTTCCTGACTCAGCAGTGCTGACTCATGGCTTCACCGACGAGTCAGAAGATGAGGATGACCCTCTGTCATCGCTCATCAGTAGTCAGGTGCAGTCTCGCCACCCTATGGTGACGAGATCTCGCGCTATACAGTAAAGTAACTTCCTTGGTTAGTATAATTTAGTATTCATTAGATTTTCCTGTAAAGGCAATGAGATGTACTATGTCTATACTTGACTCAGGTAGCAACTTTTACCGTGCTCTGGGCTTCCACCTCCACCAAACCCAGAGTATATCTATGCTTCCGCTGTGTTGTGTCTGTCTGTTCCCAGGTCTGATTGGTACACCGACCCAGTTGTTCCAGCCACACGTGAACCCTTGTCTGTAAAGACCGAGGGGGGAGGCACGTTACACAAAGCCCTCCCCCCACCAGACCCAGTAACCCATACATCAGTTACTTTGGGGATGAGTGACTGTCCAAGAGTCACCCGGCCGACGCCTCACGTCACTAACGAGGTTGTCAGGGCCAGCGAGCTGTCCACATTATAGCAGTCACCGGAGGTGCCATACAACGCCGGGGTAGCTGTCTCGAGATCACCACTACCCACCTGCTGCGTCATCAAGACTGCAGCCATTCCAGCAGTGTTGGAGGAGAGGTCAAGAAATGGAAAGCACGTAGCAGTACTCAAGAATTTCGCCGGAAGATTAATGATTACGTCATCTGAAGTAACAAGAAAGCAGAAGTAAGGCGGTCACAGGTGGAAGGCACGGTTTCCCTACAGAGTACCGGGACTCGCCAATAGAAGGTCGCAAAATTGTCTCCTTTGGCCTAAAGTCGGCGGTACGAGGGTATACACAGTTGGTGTTTACGGCCTAGTAACCTGGTGACATCAAAAAACGCCTGAGATGACGTGAGCAATGATGGAAGACGAGATTCACCTGTTCTGCAAACAAGCAACCCGCCTCTACGACCTTCTGACACCACTACTGCTAAGAGACACCGTTGGTACATCCAGTCCCGCTCTGCTGTGGTCATCTGCGACATCAAGTTTAACATCAAGACTGCCGTGTGAACTGTGATTGATATGAAGGCGTGTGGACTGTCGAGAGCAAGATTAATGGCCGAAGTAACAGTATTCTACAGCTTTCACTTGGCACTCCGCTCTACTACACTCTGTCGTCATTCAGGAGTACCGGATGGGAGTACAAGAGGACCAGGTATTGATGTCTACACATGGGGAGAAGCAAGATCGACACCGTCATCGTCAGCGACTACATTCAGCATCCAGCAGCATCGATTTTTTTTTTCGATTACTCAATATGAACAATTGATACAAACAACAAAGTTGGCTCTGAACATCTGTGTAAAGAACATCTGGACACTTTTGTTTAAATGTTGAAAAACAGATTTAGAATCAATACTTTTTAAATGTTGAAAAACAGATTTAAAATAATTCTGGTATAATATATGAAAATTTTACTCTATAAATTGGTCAGTAATCAAAATCGAAGCCCCTGTGTAATTGTCTCAGCCCAGAACAAACGGTTATGGAAAATTATGTTGTGCTATTTTTTTCAGAATGTTTGAACACAGGAGAGGCGGACCAATATAAACATTGACACTTCTAGTGAGTGAGAACACTTGGCTGTACAGTCAGCTGAAACCTGTGATATAGTATAGGAATTTTCTTTTTATTTTTAGATACCTGTAATAAACATTAGGTGTGTTCCTTAACATGTCAAGGTTGACATTGATGGGGAGTGGTTAGTACACGGATGTGAACTGATAGTTCCGTAGTACGCTCCCGGATGACTGAAAGTTCAGTCTGATGATATAACTTTAATGTTTGTTTGAGCACGGTGTGGCCGGCTCTAGAGGACACATGGACTTGGCTAGTGAAGAGCCAAGAGAGTTTAATAGCTAGTTTTTGATGGTAGAGTAGGGACATGTTATTTAGCTATGTCAGTAAGGATAGGATGTATGTTTCCTGATATTGGAGGATTGCTGTCAGTTGACAGCTGAGAAAAATTTGAACATGTTTATTATGATGGACTATTATTTGTCAAATTTTATTAGTTAGGTTAGCTTTTGTTTGTGGCATGAGTTGAATTGTGGGTTTGGATACTAAACCTCGTGAATTTTAACAAATTAACAAGGTTTACTAAGTGCTTGTGCGGGGGGGTTGTAACAAACTAGGCTGTTGTAAGAATTATCCAGAGTGGTTTATCGACAAAAGAGAATGGGAAGCTGAGCCGCATGGTGACCTGACCCCCAGGGGAATTCGCGGTGGAAATAACCGACGCTTTGTTCATATCTGCGTATAATGAATCATCCTATAGTATTCAGTAATTTAGAGAAAATTAGCCTTTATTCATTTTGCATTAAAATTGTATTGTATAATAGTACTGGGTACAATATCAAGAGTATTCTAATTATTGAGTTTAAGTCACCATCAGTGACGTCACGAATCAGATCTAACTTTTAAAGCGGAGTGACCGGCGGTCATAGGTCATCAGGGGTTGACAGGTCTACTATTTCTCAAAGTTTTAATAACCATCTTTGTGATCGGGAACAGCTCTGCCGTTAGAGGCTTGTGTAATTTAATTCAGTAAAATAATTCAACCAGTCTGGATCAATTAAGTACAACAGAGGTTAATTGTTATAACTTAAACCTGGCTAGTAACTTGGTAAAACTTTGACTAGGCGGAAGGATACAATGTTCTGTCTGGGGTAGACCAGACAAGAGAGAGATCAGTGTGGAAACGGGAGCAGCTGGGATAAAAGGTCAAACATCTTACCTCTCCCCAAGACCAGCCAAAACATCTAGCTGGTCGCCCAAGGTATAGTTGCTATTGTTAATTATAGAAATAGTCTTCTCATTTGCCACTCAGGTCAAGTAGGGAGTGTTAAAGTGATAGGGAGTGAACATATTTAGATTTTGTTTTAGTTTTTCTTTTAATAAATTAAATTTCTTAATATTTTTGCATTTCATTATTTCCATGTGTTTTATGTGTAAACTTGTCCTGGTCACGTGGTCCACACGAGGCAGAGTTGTATTGGGCGCCGATTCTAACATCGAATCGGAATTATCATTACCGTGTAATTTATTCCACACTCAAGGTCATCGTTTATAGTGGGGATCAAGCCCCTAGGTTGATTAATTAGCGTGATCGATCCAGACCTCGATCATTGCTCTTGTATTACTGGTCTGGTGGTGGCAGCAGAGGTGACTCTAGGGTTTTGTTCAGAGCTTAGGTCACGTCATACTGGGTGTAGAATCCTAAGTCGGTCAATCGTCTTAGGACCACGTGGCGTGGAGTTGGCTTTGTTAAAAGTTTTGGAGTCCCTTGGTTTAGAAATAAAAGTAAGAATACGGGTAGAGGGAGTAGAAAGAAGGAAGTAAAGAGAGAGGAACCCGAACCCGTGTTACATTCGAGTCACTTCTGGTGAGTGAGTTTACAGTTTCATATAGTCTTGGGGACCATTCAGGCTTGTTCGCATTTGTCTTCCATACGTGTGCCTCAAAGAATGAGGAAAGTTGACTAAATACCATGCCCAATATTACCAACCGAGTGCCGGCCAGGGGATTGAAATATCCTTGGCTTGCATCCTCTTTTGTCCGGTCGTGGTGGTCGAGCAGTTAAGGGATCCTTTATGCCAGCAGAGTGCTCCTGGCGGTATGGGTTCGAGTCACTTCTTGGGTGTGAGTTTTCAGTTGCATATAGTCCTGGAGACCATTCACACTTGTTCGCATATGTGTTCCTCACATGTGCCCCAAAGAATGAGGTGATTTGATAAAATACCATGCCCAAAATTACGAACCGAGTGCCGGCGTGGGGATAGTAATAGCCTTAGCTACCATCCTCTTTTGCGGGTCGTGTTGGTCGAGCGGTTAAGGGATCCTGTACGCCAGCAGAGTACTCCTGGCAGTATGGGATCGAGTCACTTCTGGGGTGTGAGTTTTCAGTTGCATATAGTCCTGGGGACCATTCAGGCTTGTTCGCATTTGTGTTCCTCACGTGTGCCCCAATGAATGAGGTGATTTGATAAAATACCATGCCCAAGATTACCAACCGAGTGCCATCCAGGGAATGGAAATAGCCTTGGCTACCATCCTCTTTTGTCCGGTCAAGTTGTCGAGCGGTTATGGGATCCTGTACGCCTGCAGAGTGATCCTGGCAGTATGGGTTCAAGTCACTTTTGGGGAGTGAGTTTTCAGATGCATACAGTCCTGGGGACCATTCAGGCTGGTTCGCACTTGTGCTCCTCACTTGTGCCCAAAACAATGAGTTGATTTGATAAAATACCATGCCCAAGATTACCAACCGAGTGCCGGCGGGGGGATGGAAATAGCCTTGGCTTCCATCCTCTTTTGTCCGGTCGTGTTGGAGGAGGAGGAGGGCGAGGAGGAAGTCAAAGTAGGGCGAAGAGGAAGAAGGAGGACGAGGAGGAAGGATGAGGGCGAGGAGGAAGGAGCAGGAAGGAGGAGGGCGAGGAGGAAGGAGGAGTAGCAGGGCGAAGAGGGAGAGCTAGGAGGAGGTGGGTGAGGAGTTAAGAGGAGGGCGAGAAGGAAGGAGGAAGAGGACGAGAAGAAAGGAAGGGAAAGGAGGAGGGCGAGGACGAGGGAGGAGGGCGAGGAAGAAGGAATAGGAGGTCAAAGAGAACGGAGGAGGAGGGCGAGGAAGAAGGAGGTGGGGGAAGAAGGACGGCAAGGAGGATGGAGGAGCAGGAGGGCAAAAAGGAAGGAAGAGGAGTTCGAGGAGGAAGGAGGAGGAGGGCGAGAAGGAAGGAATAGGAGTTCGAGGAGGAAGGAGGAGGAGGGCGAGGAGGAAGGAGGAGGAGAAGGGTAGCAAAGAGGTAAGAGGTGGAGGAGGGCAAGGTGAAAGGAGGAGGAGACCGAGGAGGAAGGAGACGGAGGAAGGAGGGCAAGGAGGAGTAGGAGGGTGAAGAGGAAGGAGAAGGACGAGGAGGAAGGAGGAGGAGAGCGAGTAGGAAGGAGGAGGAGGAGGTCGAGAAGGAAGGAGGAGGAGGAGGAGGGCGAGGAGAAAGGAGGAGGAGGAGGGCGAGGAGGAAGGAGGAGGAGGAGGGCAAGGAGGAGGGAAGAGGGCTAGAAGGAAGGAGGAGGAGGAGGAGGGCGAATAGGAAGGAGGAGGCCGAGTAAGATGGAGGAGGAAGGAGGAGAGCGAGGAGGAAGGAGGAGGAGGGCGAATCGGAAGGAGGAGGCCGAGTAGGAAGGAGGAGGAGGGCGAGGAGGAAGTAGGAGGACGAGGAGGAAGGAGGGGGAGGGGGAGAAGGAAGGAGGAGGAAGGAAGAGGTCGAGGAGGAAGGAGGAGGGCGAGGAGGAAGGAGGGGTTTAGGGCGAGGATGAAGAGGGAGGAAGCGGAAGAAGAGTAAGGAGGAGGCGAGGAGGAAGGAAGGGGAGGCGAGAAGGAAGGATGGGGGAAGGAGGAGGGCGAGGAGGGTGGAGGAAGAGGTCGAGGAAGAAATAGGGCAAGGAGGAGAGCGAGGAGCAGGAGGGCGACGAGGAAGGAGGAGGAGGAGGGCGAGGAGGAAGGAGGAGGAAGGCGAGGAGTAAGGAGGAGGAGGGCAAGGAGGAAGGAGGAGGAAGGAGGTGGAGGGCGATGAGGAAGGAGGAGGAGAGTGAGGAGGAGGAGGGAGAGAAGGAAGGAATAGGAGGTCGAGGAGGGAGGAGGAGGGCGAAGAGGAAGGAGAAGGAGGAGAACAAGGAGGAAGAAGGAAGAGGAGGAGGGCGAGGAGGAAGGAGGAAGAGGAAGGCAGGGAGGAGGAGGATGGAGGAGGAGAGCGAAAAGAAAGGAGGAGGGCGAAAAGGAAGGAGGAGGAGAATGTTAAAGAGGAGGTTAAGGAGGAGAAGAGCCAGGAGAAAGGAGGAGTAGGAGGTCGAAGAGGAAGGAGGAGTAGGTAAGATAGGAAGGTTGCGGAGGAGGAGGTCGAGGAGGAGGAGGTCGAGGAGGAAGAAGAATGAATGGGAAGAGAAGGGGATGAGGAGGAAGGGGAAGAGGAGGGTGTTAGAGAAGGTTAAGAGGAGGGGGGGGGAGGGGTAAGAGAAAGGGGGATGAGGAGGAGGGGGAAGAGGGGAGTGGGAAATGAAGGGGATGAGAAGGAAGGGGAAGAGGAGGGGGAAGAGGAGGGGGGAGGAGAGTAGGGGTAAGAGAAGGGGATGAGGAGGAAGGGGAAGAGGGAGAGAGAGAGGAGGGGTTAGAGAAGGGGAAGAGGAGGGGGAGGGGTAAGAGAAGGTGGGTAAGGAGGGAGGAGGGGTAAGAGAAGGGGGGGATGAGGAGGAAGGGGAAGAGAGGAGGGGTAAGAGAATGGGGATGTGGAGGAAGGGGAAGAGAATGGGGAGGGGTAAGAGAAGGAAGGGGAAGAGAGGAGGGGCAAGATAAGGGGGAGGGATGAGGAGGAAGGGAAAGAGGCGGGGAGGGATAAGAGAAGGGGGGGGAATGATGAGGAAGGGGAAGAGGCGGGGGAGGGGTAAGAGAAGGGGGGTGAGGAGGAAGGGGGAGAGAGGAGGGGCAAGAGAAAGGGGGATGAGGAGGAAGGGGAAGAGGCGGGGGAGAGGTAAGAGAAGGGGGATGAGGAGGAAGGGGAAGAGAGGAGTTTACTCCAATAAGTTGTGCATCCTAGTTGGGAAACGTTGTGGGTTGGATGTTCTTGCAATATATTTTTATTCCGCAGGAGCCATTCTCTCTTGAAGTAATGGATTGTGGGACATCTTTGTCCAGCCTTGTTGTTGAGCAGAGAGAGTTTACTTAAGTAGGTTGTGCATCCAGTTGTTCTGAGGAATTGGTGAGTTATACTAGAGCAGTGTCTCCACTCTCAGATCCAGTTTATTTTGATGTACGAATAGTGAATAACATGTATGTTCCACTCAAGTGTTTTGTTGACTTTCAGAGTCAAATTGGTGTTGCAGGTATTAATCAGACTTGGGATCAGGGTTTCGAGGCTCCAGGTGTGTGTTTCAAGTTGGGGAACAAGGTTATCCCACCTAGTTGTTTAAATAAGTGTGAAGGGTTACATATTGTCCTTGGGTGGTTCCCAGGTAATCTATTGTGTATCTTCAAGATAAGACCCTTAAACCTCTTATTTGATTGTTTGTCGCCAGAAGGAAGTCACTTGGGAAGTGAAATCCATGGTTAGGGTTGTCAAGTTTTCAGCATGTTTTTGTTATCTTTTTGGAAGATTAGAATGCTTATGAAGGTGTGGGTTGTAGTCAAGTCCACCATCAGGGGGTGTGCACTTGTTTTTGGAGTTAAGATTGAGATATGGTCCATAGGCATGATCCTGTTTTCTTTCGCTGATCGTCATGACAGAGTTATGAGGAAATTGACTTACGTGTTACTTGAGGGTCATCTGAGTCAGTTCGATCAGGTAGTCTTTGTACTAATCTTGAGTTGTAGTTATTGGGTTGGAGATCAAAGGTTTATTGAGTCGTTGTGTTGTGCTTCTGAAGGTTCTGCGAGAGAAGAACATTTATATGTAATTGTGAGGTTTAACGCTAATTTCTCTATTTTTAGTATCAATTGGGCGAGGGTATGTGTTCCACAGAGGATTAAGTGTGATGAGAAGCAGATGTCCTTGTCAGGGCATACCCAGAAGTTCTTAAACCACCTTACATCCAGTCAGCTTCAATTAAGCAGTTCAGCTCCAGAAAAAAGGAGTAATGGAAAATGTAGTCTGTCTTTGAAAATTTTACCATATAGAAAATGGATAATGTAGAAATATGGGACTGATATCAGATCAATAGTAGAAACAGATGGAAAGATAATTTGCGGTATTGACTTTTTGAAAGCAGTTACATTTATTGGCAGTTCTATTCATGCAAATAATAATAATGTTGTTGATAGCAGTGTGAAATATAATCTGAATCTAAGGGAAATAAATGAGACAGTACCCCGGAGAGATTAATTTACTTACTCCAGAGGAACATATGTGAAATCCCTGATATGTAGAAACACTGATATAGAACAAGATCACAAAACTGAACTTTTTGATTTTCATTCTTCAATAAAACTCAAGTGTCACATAATTTTACTTTCAGAAAAAATGCCATTGATCTTCAATCAATTGCATTTTTTTCTTGGAGGTGGATGTTACGTTTTCTTATTTAAAGAATACTCACATTAATGTAAAATATAATATTAATTATGTGTTGTTCTTGCATGAAGGCATGTTTATATATTTTTGTAATGTGTCGTATAGTTTGGCAACACAGTTGAGAGGAGCGGGTTGCTCTAGTCACACCTCCACGACCTGTGAACTTCATGATTATAAATCTTGATCCTGTTCAGTAGTGTAGTTGCCAGCAGGTTCCTCTTTATTATTCTCAATAAATATATTTGTTTTATATAAACTACATTACCTCTGTTGATGCATGTCAACCTGATCATTCATACTTAAGTTATTCTAATGTTTGCCTTAGCCCAATTATGTTGCTCATTTAGGTAAAATAATTTTATAAAAATTTACCATTCGTTATGTTGTAAAGGAGCGCGCTCTCGCGGCTTCCAATGCCAGTTTGAGTCAGTAGCTGAGAGCGGGCCGTTTAGTCAACTGTCTGATAAGTTTTGTCTGTTTGTTTTTATATTCTGTATTTTATCTTAGTAGTTACAATTATTTGGCGAGCATACTGTATTATATGATAATATTTAATAGGCCATCTAATTACTGTTATACCTGAAGGATAATATTATTTTGATATTACATGTTTTTAGTGTCTTAAATATATTATAGTATCTATATATAAATTCTGCCTATGTTTATAACCTGATGTTATATTGTTCTTTCGTGTATGGTACGTACTGATGAGGCACCCTGGTTGAACGTATTTAAATACAGATTTCAAATTCATCCCCTAGACCACTAACTTCTTGTCCCTGTAAGTTCAACGAGCGGTGCATACAAATCGTAACAGCTACTCCGTCTATTTGTAGATACATGTCCCCTTGCGGACTGATGAAAGGGGCTTCCTTTGTACATGCCTCGAGAAGACTCTTGAAGTGTGACTCGGGTATGTCTAATTTGGGGGTGCTCTCGTCTCTGTATACTCTGTCCAATATCATTTCTATGGTGGTGTCGACTGGGACGTTGGTAAATAGGAATTCAACGTCCAGGGAAGCAATGATTCCATCGGGTTGTTTGGTTTTGATTAATTCTAGGAAATCTGCTGATGATTGTAGACTATAGTTGCTTGGAATGTATGGAGTTAGAAGTGCATTAAGTCTTTTTGCCAGGTGATATGTTGGAGTTAGTATTTGGCTGATTATTGGGCATAGTGAGTTACCTGGTTTGTGTGTCTTAATATGCTACACTGACCTGAGGTCTATAGAAGAAGAGCGAAATCTGATTATGCATTTTGGTTCTACAAGGTAGCCAACTCCATCAAACTATTAAATATGTACCCACCTCAATTAACGATTAATCAATCAATTAATCCATGGGAGAACTGGCATCTATCAGTTGATTTTGTAAATGCACTCAAGAAATATAGTGCACACTCTACATTATCAAAACAGATAACACTGAAAACCATCACTGAGAGCACTCAGGGTATGGGTAACGATGTGCATCAGTGCTATACCCACGATTCTGTAGAAGAAGGTGGATGATGTACCGGTTGCGCATGTACTATATTTGAACAATCTTCTCTCGTACATACAGCAATGAAGCGGGTCAATGATTGGGCAAGTACAACTCAAACTGAACTTGCAGGAATATGCCTTGCCACTGAATTTTTAAAAGACAATGGCAGTGGACTTATATACTGTGACTCTCAGAGTGCACTCCTGCCATTGAACGCACATAGTAGAGACACACAGAAAATAGTCAGTGATATTCAAATGAATGTTTTACCTGCTAAAGAAAACAGATTTGAAATAAAATTCCAATGGATACCATCACATGTTGGCATCTCAAGGCATGACACTGTTGATATCCTTGCAAAGACAGCCTGTAGAAAAACCAGTGGTAAAAATTGATATTAGCAGTGACAAAGAGAATACTTAAACAAATATCTAATGAAAATCTCACCGACCTAACAAATTCACAAAGACCTGAAAGTTGCAGTACTAAATATTATGATAGATATCGTGAGGAAACATTCACATATGGGACTAATAGAACAAGAACTCGGCAATGTAATGTTATAGTGGCCAGAATACGATTGGGATATAGACGTATCTGGCAGCTTTCTCAAAACCCAAATGTCGAGTACACAATGTGTCAACTTTGTGAAAGAGAAAACATGCACTCTCTTGAACATTATATTGTAGAATGTCCCATATTGTCTGACTTTCGCCCTCCTGGGTTGAGGTATGCTGATCTCTGTAACTACTATATGAGTAATGGAACACTTAATGATATATTGGACTTGTACCCTAGATTGACCATGTAATGTATCAATTATTCAATGAATGTATGTGATGTAACTATATAACCTGAGCTTGTGAATGCACCTTAATCACCTTCAGTGATTAAGTGCTTAATTGCACACTAGTTTCTCTATCAACTATATCACCCTGTCAGAGTAAGAGACAAATGTGTGTATATATGTATGTATGTATGTAAATATATATATATATATATATATATATATATATATATATATATATATATATATATATATATATATATATATATATATATATATATATATATATATATATATATGTACCTATGTGTGTGTGTGTATATATTTATGTGTATAAAGTATGTGTTGAAGCTGATCAGAATTACATTTCACCTTTGTAAATGCACATTAATGACACTATGTAAAAGACACATCGAACACTTGATGTAGAGCATACGTAAATCTGCGTATCTATGTATTTACGTATGTAGCTTAGCCTAACATTTTAAAAGCACTGCGGTCACCTTCTGTAGTTGATTGTTCAATAAATCCCTGAACTATATGTTTAACACATCTCTAACCCTCTCCGTAGAGGACAGAAGAAAATGTATTTATGCGAGTTAGCATTGTTTATGTGTGGCCACGTCTGTGGTAGAAAATAATAATAAAAAAAAATTGTGGCACCGCCACGGTGGGCCCTCCTCCCCATCCTGGAAGAGTCCGCCTGGGAACATGTCCTGACACGGCGCCGGGGCCTCCACCACAGTCGCCACACTGGGGGCCTCCGCCCCTCAGTCAGCACTCGACCTTCGGCGAAAGAGGATATACCACTCTTCTCTCCAGTATGTTCTCTTATCTCTACTCTCTTATTTTAGTTAAATGGCTCAATCAATTTCTACCCTATACATACATATGTTTAATATGATTGCTGGGCACACGATCAATCACTGGTAGCTTATCTAAGAAACAATGAAACAGGCTTACTGCAGGGATCTATGACGTAGGGGTACCAAGGCCCTGGCGCTGAACATGGCGCTCAAACAGGCCGCCCACAAATTACGCTATAGGACTGCTTTTTACATACAAGGCTTCTTCTAGTCCTGATTTGAGTACTCGGACCCTCGCCTTGCAGGCTCCACAACAGAAATGCCTGCTAACTCCCTTCTTGAAGAACCAACACAATTAGAGTTCCACTAAGGTGCGACCAACATTCCCAGGTCGCCTCTAATATATCCAAATCACAGAGAAATGGTGTACTAAGTCCCCACATCTTCCTCACACTTGCAGACAAGCAGCCTTCGCTCCACCACTATATTCTTCCCCTTTCCAGGACAATCAAACGGAGTACGACCACCTCTGACAACTCAAGTGAAGTCAAGACGTGCTGCTAGCATCACGTCAGGTCACCAGAGTATCATCATCTCATTTCATGTCACTTATTTAAATGCTCATCCTCTGCACATATTCTTCAATTACTTAGAAAAACGCTTACAATGGTAGACTCGTTCCACCAGGCTACAAGGATCATAACAGTATACACACATGCTCAAACACACGCACACACACACATGCACACACACAGACATAAGGGGGCCTCGTAGTCTGGTGGATAGCGCGCAGGACTCGTAATTCTGTGGCGCGGGTTCGATTCCCACACGAGGCAGAAACAAATGGGCTAAGTTTCTTTCACCCTAAGTGCCCCTGTTACCTAGCAGTAAATAGGTACCTGGGAGTTAGTCAGCTGTCACGGGCTGCTTCCTGGTGTGTGTGTGTGTGTGGTGTGGGGAAAAAAAAAGTAGTTAGTAAACAGTTGATTGACAGTTGAGAGGCGGGCCGAAAGAGCAAAGCTCAACCCCCGCCAAAACACAACTAGTAAACACACACACACACACACACACATGCACACATGCCCTCATGAGAAACATTCGTTTCTCTCAATGTTTGCGGTCGATGCTAAAATTATGAGAAGGATTAAAACAGAAGAGGACTGTTTGAGGCTTCAAGAAGACCTAGACAAGCTGAAGGAATGGTCAAACAAATAGTTGTTAGAGTTTAACCCAACCAAATGTAATGTAATGAAGATAGGTGTAGGGAGCAGGAGGCCAGATACAAGGTATCATCTGGGAGAGGAAATTCTTCAGGAGTCAGAGAAGGAATAAGACTTGGGGGTTGATATCACGCCAAACCTGTCTCCTGCAGCACATATCAAGCGGATAACATCAGCGGCATATGCCAGGCTGGCCAACATACGAACGGCATTCAGAAACTTGTGTAAAGAATCATTCAGAACTTTGTATACCACATATGTCAGGCCAATCCTGGAGTATGCAGCCCCAGCATGGAGTTCATATCTAGTCAAGGATAAGACTAAACTGTAAAAGGTTCAAAGGTTTGCGACCAGACTAGTACCCGAGCTGAGAGGTATGAGCTACGAGGAGAGACTACGGGAATTAAACCTCACTTCGCTGGAAGACAGAAGAGTTAGGGGGGACATGATCACCACATTCAAGATTCTGAAGGGAATTGATAGGGTAAATAAAGACAGTCTATTTAACACAAGGGGAACATGCACAAGGGGACACAGGTGGAAACTGAGAGCCCAAATGAGCCACAGAGATATTAGAAAGAACTTTTTTAGTGTCAGAGTGGTTGACAAATGGAATGCATTAGGAGGTGATGTGGTGGAGGCTGACTCCATACACAGTTTCAAGTGTAGATATGATAGAGCCCAATAGGCTCAGGAATCTGTACACCTGTTGATTGACGGTTGAGAGGCGGGACCAAAGAGCCAGAGCTCAACCCCCGCAAGCACAACTAGGTGAGAACTAGGTGAGTACACACACACACACACACACACACACACACATACACACACACACACATACACACACACACACACACACACGTGCGCGCGCGCGACTACACGAGAAGAGGCAGATATGTAAAAGGGAAAGATCGACCTTTGATGATCACCCTAAATGGTGCCAAACAGATGGAAGAAGTACTAAGGAATGCTAGAAAATTACAAAGTGATGAGGATGGGAAAGTGTGGTCGTTAAGACGAGATCTTTCAAAAGATGATAGAGAGAAGCAGGCGATGAGTCACAATAACGTGGCTGAAGTATGTTGACCAGACCAAACACTAGAAGTTGAACGGACGACGACGTTTCTGTCCGTCCTGGACGATTCTCAAGTCGATTTGTGATGAGGAGGTAGAGACAGGCAATAAATAGGCAAGAGAGAGCTGAGGAGGAAAGTAAGGTGTAGGGGATAGTAGTACTAATGAGAACTGCCGAAGGCCTATTGGCCCATACGAGGCAGCTCCTATTATAACCACCGAAGGGGAAAGTAATAGGAATAAGAAGAGGTCATCAAAGATAGAGAGAAGCTGAAACTGAACCTCACCGAGGCAAAACGTTTAAATGAGAGCAGGAATGAAGAAGAAATCAATTCTTTTTTCTACAAAGTGATAGGGGTAGGCAGACCAGTAAAGTGGTACATAAAGGCAAACCAACAAAATCATTAGAGAAAGGGGGAGTGAAAAATAAGAATAAGGGGAACAAGTTCCTTAAGATTGCATACACCAACATAGATGGAGTAAGATCAAAGATACTGGAGTTAAGTGATATAATACAGCTGCAGACACCAGACATTGTTGCACTCACGGAGACAAAACTTGAAGATGCTATTTTAAATGAGGACATATTCCCAAGGGGCTACTCAATTTGGAGACGGGACAGAAAAATCAGGAAAGGCGGTGGCGTTGCTGTGCTGGTGAAAGAACACCTAAAGGTGAACGAAATAGTGACTGCCAATCCACAAGAAGTTGACATAATAGCACTAGAGATCTGCCATGAGGATGATAAACTAATGATCATAAATGTATATAGTCCACCGCTAAGCAGCACATGGTCAAAGGAGGAACTAGATAGTAAACGAGAAGGTCTTATAACAATAATGAGAGAGATCATAGCGAGAGCGGATAACGATAGTTCACGACTGTTGATAGTTGGCGACTTAAACTTGAAATCCATAGACTGGGAAGCATGTGAAGCTAAAACAGAAGATTTCTGGATCTGTAAATTTGTAGACCTCAACCTGGAAACATTCTTGTATCAACATGTTAAACAAGCTACGAGGATGAGGTAAGGGGACGTTCCTTCTATGCT
Organism: Procambarus clarkii; assembly: GCF_040958095.1. Classification (NCBI taxonomy): domain Eukaryota; kingdom Metazoa; phylum Arthropoda; class Malacostraca; order Decapoda; family Cambaridae; genus Procambarus; species Procambarus clarkii. The sequence continues at coordinate 27,058,546 of NC_091183.1, forward strand.
AGATTTGATGTTTACCAGGAAGGAGGAAGAAATATTTGACATTCAGTACCTTCGTCCCTTGGGTAAAAGTGACCATGTCTTTTTGGGAATAAGGTATGCAATGCGTTATAATCTGGAAGAAAATATGACAGTCGATGCAAATGACAAACCTGACTTTAGGAGAGGACATTATGGCAACCTTAGAAACATTTTTAGTGAGTATAATTAGACAGACTTGTTGCTAGGCAAGGAAGTGAATGAGATGTATGTCAGGTTTTGTGAAATAAATGATAAAGGCACAAAATTTTTTTTATACCAAAACAGAGAAGCAGAACTAGGAAACAGGATTGGTTCAACAGAAAGTGCGAGAGGGCCAGAGACCAAAAGACACAAAAATGGAATCAATACAGGAAGAGGTCGAACCCTCAAACATACCAGCGATACAAAGATGCGAGAAACAACTACACGGCAGTGAGGAGAGAGGCAGAAAGAAATTTTGAAAAAGGGATTGCAGACAAATGTAAAACAGAACCAGGTCTATTCCATAAATTCATAAACAACAAATTGCAGGTAAAGGATATTATTCAGAGGTTCAAAATGGGAAATAGATTCACGGAAAATGAAAAGGAAATGCGTGAAGCATTAAACGAAAAGTTCCAAGGTGTTTGTACAAAATGAAATCTTCAGGGAACCAGATACAATATGAATTCCAGAGAACAACATAAAACACATAGAGGTGTCTAGAGACGAAGTGGAGAAAATGCTCAAGGAGCTAAATAAGAACAAAGCAGTTGGTCCAGATGGAGTTTCACCATGGGTTCTGAGAGAATGTGCACCTGAGCTGAGCATTCCTCTTCAACTGATTTTTCAGGCATCCCTGTTTACAGGAGCTGAAGCTGATGTGTGGAAAAAGGCTAACATAGTTCCAATCTACAAAAGTGGAAGCAGGGAAGACCCCCTTAATTATAGACCGGTATCATTGACAAGTGTAATAGTCAAAATATTGGAAAAAATAATTAAATCTAAATGGGTAGAACACCTGGAGAGAAATGATATAATATCAGACAGACAGTATGGTTTTCGATCTGGAAGATCCTGTGTATCGAATTTACTCAGTTTCTATGATCGAGCAACAGAGATATTACAGGAAAGAGATGGTTGGGTTGACTGCATCTATCTGGACTTAAAAAAAGCTTTCGATAGAGTTCCACATAAGAGGTTGTTCTGGAAACTGGAAAATATTGGAGGAATGACAGGTACGCTTCTAACATGGAGGAAAAATTTTCTGACTGATAGAAAAATGAGGGCTGTGATCAGAGGCAATGTATCGGACTGGAGAAATATCACAAGTGGAGTACCACAGAGTTCAGTTCTTGCACCAGTGATGTTTATTGTCTATTAAAATGATCTACCAGTTGGTATACAGAATTATATGAACATGTTTGCTGATGATGCTAAGATAATAGGAAGGATAAGAAACTTAGATGATTGTCATGCCCTTCAAGAAGACCTGGACAAAATAGGTACATGGAGCGCCACTTGGCAAATGGAATTTAATGTTAATAAATACCATGTTATGGAATGTGGAATAGGAGAACATAGACCCCACACAACCTATATATTATGTGAGAAATCTTTAAAGAATTCTGATAAAGAAAGAGATCTAGGGGTGGTTCTAGATAGAAAACTATCACCTGAGGACCACATAAAGAATATTGTGCGAGGAGCCTATGCCACACTTTCTAACTTCTGAATTGCTTTTAAATACATGGATGGCGATATACTAAAGGAATTGTTCACGACTTTTGTTAGGCCAAAGCTAGAATATGCAGCAGTTGTGTGGTGCCCATATCTTAAGAAGCACATCAACAAACTGGAAAAGGTGCAAAGACATGCTACTAAGTGGCTCCCATAACTGAAGGGCAAGAGCTACGAGGAGAGGTTAGAGGCATTAAATATGCCAAAATTAGAAGACAGAAGAAAAAGAGGTGATATGATAACTACATACAAAATAGTAACAGGAATTGATAAAATCGATAGGGAAGATTTCCTGAGACCTGGAACCTTAAGAACAAGAGGTCATAGATATAAACGAGGTAAACACAGATGCCGAAGAAATATAAGAAAATTCACTTTCGCAAACAGAGTGGTAGACTATTGGAACAAGTTAGGGGAGAAGGTGGTGGAGGCCAAGACCGTCAGTAGTTTCAAAGCGTTATATGACAAGGAGTGCTGGGAAGACGGGACACCACGAGCGTACCTCTCATCCTGTAACTACACTTAGGTAATTACACACACACATACACACACACACACACACACACACACACACACACACACAGTAACCTAGTAACACATCTGGAGAGAAGAGACTTCGTGACAACACATCAACATGGGTTCAGGGAGGGTAAATCTTGCCTTGCAGGCTTAATAGAATTCTACAATCAGGTGACAAAGATTAAGCAAAAAAGAGAAGGATGGGCGGACTGCATTTTTTTGGACTGTCGGAAAGCCTTTGACACAGTACCCCATAAAAGGTTGATGCATAAGCTGGAGAAAGAGGCAGGAGTAACTGGTAGGGCGCTCCAGTGGATAAGGGAGTACCTAAGCAATAGGAAGCAGAGAGTTACAGTGAGGGGTGAGACCTCCGATTGGTGTGAAGTCACCAGTGGAGTCCCACAGGGCTCTGTACTTGGACCTATCATGTTTCTGATATACGTAAATGATCTCTCAGAGGGTATAGATTCATTCCTCTCAATGTTTGCTGACGACGCCAAAATTATGAGAAGGATTAAGACAGAGGAGGACAGCTTGAGGCTTCAAAGAGACCTGGACAAGCTGCAGGAATGGTCGAACAAATGGCTGTTAGAGTTTAACCCAAGCAAATTTAATGAAATAAAGATAGGGATAGGAAGCAGGAGACCAGATACAAGGTATCATTTGGGAGATGAGATACTTCAAGAGTCAGAGAGAGAGAAAGTCCTAGGGGTTGATATCACGCCAGACCTGTCCCCTGAAGCTCATATCAAAAGGATAACATCAGCATATGCCAGGTTGGCTAACATAAAAACGGCTTTTAGAAACTTGTGTAAGGAATTTTTCTGAACATTATATACCACATATGTCAGACCAATCCTGGAGTATGCAGCTCCAGCATGGAGTCCATATCTAGTCAAGCATAAGACTAAACTGGAAAAGGTTCAAAGGACTGCCACCAGACTAGTATCCGAGCTGAGAGGTATGAGCTACGAGGAGAGACTACGGGAATTAAACCTCACTTCGTTGGAAGACAGAAGAGTTAGGGGGGGACATGATCACCACATTCAAGATTCTCAAGGGAATTGACAGGGTTGATAAAGACAGGCTATTTAACACAAGGGGCACACGCACTGGAGAACACAGGTGGAAACTGAGTACCCAAATGAGCCACAGAGATATTAGAAAGAACTTTTTTAGTGTCAGAGTGGTTGACAAATGGAATGCATTAGGAAGTAATGTGGTGGAGGCTGACTCCATTCACAGTTTCAAGTGTAGATATGATAGAGCCCAATAGGCTCCGGAACCTGTACACATGTTGATTAACGGTTGAGAGGCGGGATCATAGAGCCAGAGCTCAACCCCTCGCAAGCACAACTAGGTGAGTACACGCACACACACACACACACACACACACACGCACACACACACACACACACACACACACACACACACACACACACACACACACACACACACACACACACACACACACACACACTCACACAGTATGCACAGTATGATACACAGTATCTTAGAGTATGCCGCCTCATCATGGAGTCCCCATCTGAAGAAGCATATAATGAAACTGGAAAAGGTTCAGAAGTTTGCAACGAGACTCGTCCCAGAGCTACGAGGAGCGCCTGAAGGAACTGTGCCTTACGACACTAGAAAGAAGAAGGGAGAGGGGGGACATGATAGGAACGTATAAGATACTCAGAGGGATTGACAGAGTGGACATAGACGAAATGTTCACACGGAATAGTAACAGAACGAGGGGACATGGATGGAAGCTTGAAACTCAGATGAGTCACATAGATGTTAGGAGTTTTCTTTTAGCGTGAGAGTAGTGGGAAAATGGAATGCACTTCAGGAACAGGTTGTGGAAGCAAATACTATTCATAATTTTAAAGCCAGGTATGATAGGGAAATGGGACAGGAGTCATTGCTGTAAACAACCGATGCTCGAAAGGCGGGATCCAAGAGTCAATGCTCGATCCTGCAGACACAACTAGGTGAGTACAACTAGGTGAGTACACACACACACACACACACACAGGCCAGTAGTAGGCCAGCGACGGTAGGAGAGACACGCGATTAGCGAGGTCCGCGGAAATTCGTCAATTTCTCGGGACATTGAAGGATTATTGAGGCTAGATCATAGTATTTGGCCTCTCGCAGTGTGTAGCTAGCAGGGTGCTACATAGCATAGTCATATCGCTAGCGATAGTGCGAAAAAACCAAAGTGTAGCTAGTTTAATCACTGGTGCATACAGTGTGGAGGACCGAGTAGTGACCTGACCTGACCTGACCTGACTGCCAGGTAGGACGGCCCACCGTGGAACTGTGACTGTGTTTGATGGGTGGTGACTGTGACTCCAGAGATTTGTGTAGAAAAGAATCGACATCGTCAATCTACTAGCACTTAGAGAATCACCAAGTGGAAAGGCGACGACCGAGCACCATCGTCAACCATACATCATCATTACTCATCTAGTTGTGTGAGCGGGAAACAGTCTGGTATGTACCCCCTCTCTGGTCAAGTAATCAGGTGTACAGTGTGAGGTAAAATATTATCAAATTCTTGTTCAGGATAGTATATATATTTAAAATCTCGGTGTGGCTTTTTCTGGGTAGAAGTTACCGTTTCCGTGAACTAGTGACACACGCACGCGCGCGCACGCACATGCACGCACGGACGCACTCAAGCCCACGTACGTATGCACGCACACACAGGCTAGAAGGGATTAACACCTTTCGTGGAAAGGAGATAAAACCTCTCATAATCCACCCCCCTTCTTACCTGCTGTAAGCTGAACACCTCACCTCCTAGTAACCCCATCCCAAGAGCACACACGTTCTCTCTCTCTCTCTCTCTCTCTCTCTCTCTCTCTCTCTCTCTCTCTCTCTCTCTCTCTCTCTCTCTCTCTCTCTCTCTCTCTCTCTCTCTCTCTCTCTCTCTCTCTCTCTCTCTCTCTCTCTCTCTCTCTCTCTCTCTCTCTCTCTCTCTCTCTCTCTCTCTCTCTCTCTCTCTCTCTCTCTCTCTCTCTCTCTCTCTCTCTCTCTCTCTCTCTCTCTCTCTCTCTCTCTCTCTCTCTCTCTCTCTCTCTCTCTCTCTCTCTTGCTCTCTCTCTCTCTCTCTTGCTCTCTCTCTCTCTTGCTCTCTCTCTCTCTCTTGCTCTCTCTCTCTCTCTTGCCCTCTCTCTCTCTTGCTCTCTCTCTCTCTTGCTCTCTCTCTCTTGCTCTCTCTTGCTCTCTCTCTCTCTCTTGCTCTCTTGCTCTCTCTCTCTTGCTCTCTCTTGCTCTCTCTCTCTCTCTTGCTCTCTTGCTCTCTCTCTCTCTCTTGCTCTCTCTCTCTCTTGACAAGGGACAAAATGGCAGGAGGCCTCGTAGCCTGGTGGATAGCGCGCAGGATTCGTAATTCTGTGGCGCGGGTTCGATTCCCGCACGAGGCAGAAACAAATTGGCAAAAGTTTCTTTCACCCTGATTGCCCCTGTTACCTAGCAGTACATAGGTACCTGGGAGTTAGTCAGCTGTCACGGGCTACTTCCTGGGGGTGGAGTACTGGTCGAGGACCGGGCCGCGGGGACACTAAAAAAAGCCCCGAAATCATCTCAAGATAACATCTCAAGAAGGCCGCAACAGGGACAAGGAAAGCAGCCAGGGAGATCAAACAAAGGAATTGCTAACCCAAGTTCTGGAGGAATTCAGGAGGGAGATGAATGAAATGAAGATTTCAATTAACAATCTGCAAAGTGAGCTAGCATCAGCAAGAGAGGAGATCAAATCTCTCACAGAGAAAAATAAAGAGACCGAGCATCAGATTATCATCCAAAGGGAAGGTGGGAATGTTACATTGGAAGGAAATGCCTCTGTACCTGATACATTTGCGGAAATACTGAAAAAGAGCTCAGAAGCAATGGACACAGTGAGGGAGGTAGCGATGAGAGCAGCTACGTCACAGGAAGCAGCAAGGTGCACCACTCAACTGCTGGAGAGGAAAAGATCAGTGGTAGTTGTAGGCATCAAAGAACAGGAAGGATCGAACAGGCAAGAATGGAATGGCAAGGATAGAGAGGCAGTACATGGGCTACTGAAGGGGTTACAGATGGAAGGGGCTGTACTTAACATAGAGAAGGTTGTCAGGTTGGGCTGGTACAACAAGGACAGAAACCGACTTGTAAAGGTGGTGTTTACAAACGAAACCACGAAGGAGGACATTCTCGAAAGGAAGAGTCGTCTGCAGCATATGGAGGGATACAAAAAAGTATTCCTGCAGAGGGACAGGACGAAGGAGGAGAGAGCCAGGGCAGCAGAGGCAAGGAGGAAGCGCAGGGAGAGAGGAGCAAACCAGGAAATCACAGCCCTCAACACAATAGTCCCAGAGACAAGAGGAGAACCCAAAACCAGCATCCCAGCAACACCAGAGGGGGGGGGGGCACACCACCACCCCCTCTGCATAGAAACCCTCCTTTCCCCTCACCCTACCTGCCCCCACCCAACCCTCCCTCCCACCCCCCCCATTCTGACCCTGACACCCCTTCCCCATTCCCATCATGTCCCCCCTCCCACCTTTTTTCCCCCTGTCCCCCCTCCCCCTTCATCCCAGACCCTTCCTATCCCTCCTCCCCTCTCACTGCGTATCCTCCATGTCCCCCCTACCTCCTTAACCCACACCCTACCTGTCCCCCCTTCCCTTCAACCCCCACCCCCACCCCAAAATCCTCTGAGACCCTGCAAACCACCTCACAGATCCTCTCACCCACGGAACAGCTTCCCACACCAGCAGAATGCTTGCCAAAAAAGGGATATGAAAATGAACAGAAAAAAGTGAGCTTCAAGGCGATGTACACTAACATAGATGGGATTTCAAATAAAACAAGTGAACTTGGAGAATGGGCACTAGAAGAAAACCCAGACATAATAGCACTCACAGAAACAATGTTAACGAAAATCATAACAAACGCAGTGTTTCCACAGGGCTACTATGTAGTGAGGAAAGAGAGAGAAGGGAGAGGAGGAGGTGGTGTAGCTCTGCTACTAAGAGAAGGTTGGAGTTTCAAAGAGATGGTAATTCAGAACTGTGAAGGTTTCAGTGACTACATTTCAGACACCATAGCAACTGGACGACAGAAAATTATAATAGTAGTCATATATAACCCCCCACCAAATGACAGAAGACCCAGACAGGAATATGATAGAAACAACTTGGCCACCATCAATATAATAGAGAGAGCAGCTTCTGTGGCTAGCAGGAACGGATCCAGGCTTCTAATCATGGGAGACTTCAACCATGGGAAGATAGATTGGGGGAACAGAGACCCACATGGAGGCCCAGACACATGGAGAGCTAAGCTGCTGGATGTGGCAACAAGAAACTTTCTAAGTCAACACGTCAAGGGACCGACAAGAATGAGAGGAGGGATGAACCAGCCTTGCTTGATCTGATATTTACCCTAAATGAGTCGGATATAAGGGAAGTTAAGTTGGAAGCCCCCTTGGGAATGAGTGATCATAGTGTATTGAGCTTTGAGTACCTGGTTGAGCTGGGAATTATCACCCCCAAAAAAGAACTGGGAACCAAAGGGCTGGCGTACCGAAAGGGAAACTATGAGGAAATGAATAAATTCCTATGGGATATACATTGGGACACAGAACTCGGAACCAAGTCCGTACAAGACATAATGGACTATGTCACCCAAAAATGTCAGGAGGCTTTAAGCAGGTTTGTCCCAGCCCAACAGGAAAAAACAGAAGCAAAGGAAGAATCCGTGTTTTAATAACGAATGTATGAAAGTAAAGGAGCAGAACAAAAGGGCATGGAGGAACTTCCGTAATAACAGAACACCAGAAAGTAGAGAGAGATACCAGAGAACCAGGAACGAGTATGTCAGTGTGAGAAGAGCAGCTGAGAAAAGGTATGAAAATGATATAGCTAATAAAGCCAAGATCGAGCGCAAGCTACTACACAGTCACATCAGGAGGAAGACAACAGTGAAGGAACAGGTGATGAAACTTAGGGTGGGGGAGGACAGGTACACAGAGAATGACAAAGAGGTGTGTGAAGAACTCAACAAAAGGTTCCAGGAGGTCTTTACAGGGAGTTGTCGCGGCGCTAGAAGAGGTGGCAGCAAACCAGGTGACCTTGGATAGGTTCGAAATTACAAGAGATGAGGTCAAGAAGCACCTATTGGAGCTGGATGTGAGAAAAGCTGTTGGGCAGGATGGAATCTCGCCATGGGTATTGAAAGAGTGTGCAGGAGCACTTTGCCTACCACTCTCCATAGTGTATAGTAGGCAACTGGAAACGGGAGACCTACCAGAAATATGGAAGACTGCTAATGTAGTACCAATATACAAAAAGGGTGACAGTCAAGAGGCACTGAACTACAGGCCAGTGTCCTTAACTTGTAAACCATGCAAGGTGATGGAGAAGATTGTGAGAAAAAAAATAGTAACACATCTGGAGAGAAGAGACTTCGTGACAACCCATCAACATGGGTTCAGGGAGGGTAAATCTTGCCCTACAGGGTTGATCGAATTCTACGATCAGGTGACAAAGATTAAACAAGAAAGAGAAGGGTGGGCGGACTGCATTTTTTTGAACTGTCGGAAAGCCTTTGACACAGTACCCCATAAAAGGTTGATGCATAAGCTAGAGAAACAGGCAGGAGTAACTGGTAGGGCGCTCCAGTGGATAAGGGAGTACCTAAACAATAGGAAGCAGAGAGTTACAGTGAGGGGTGAGACCTCAGACTGGCGTGAAGTCACCAGTGGAGTCCCACAGGGCTCTATACTTGGACCTATCCTGTTTCTGATATACGTAAATGATCTCCCAGAGGGTATAGACTCATTCCTCTCAATGTTTGCTGACGACGCCAAAATTATGAGAAGGATTAAGACAGAGGAGGACAGCTTGAGGCTTCAAGAAGACCTGGACAAGCTGCAGGAATCGTCGAACAAACGGCTGTTAGAGTTTAATCCAAGCAAATGTAATGTAATGAAGATAGGGGTGGGAAGCAGGAGACCAGATACAAGGTATCACTTGGGAGATTAAATACTTCAAGAGTCCGAGAGAGAGAAAGACCTAGGGGTTGATATCACGCCAGACCTGTCCCCTGATGCTCATATCAAGAGGATAACAGCAGCAGCATATGCCAGGTTGGCTAACATAAGAACGGCCTTTAGAAACTTGTGTAAGGAATCTTTCAGAACATTATATACCACATATGTCAGACCAATCCTGGAGTATGCGGCACCAGCATGGAGTCCATATCTAGTCAAACATAAGACTAAAATGGAAAAGGTTCAAAGGTTTGCCACCAGACTAGTACCCGAGCTGAGAGGTATGAGCTATGAGGAGAGACTACGGGAATTAAACCTCACGTCGTTGGAAGACAGAAGAGTTAGGGGGGACATGATCACCACATTCAAGATCCTCAAGGGAATTGACAGGGTTGATAAAGACAGGCTGTTTAACACAAGGGGCACACGCACTAGGGGACACAGGTGGAAACTGAGTGCCCAAATGAGCCACAGAGATATTAGAAAGAACTTTTTTAGTGTCAGAGTGGTTGACAAATGGAATGCATTAGGAAGTGATGTGGTGGAGGCTGACTCCATACACAGTTTCAATTGTAGATATGATTGAGCCCAATAGGCTCAGGAACCTGTACACCTGTTGATTGACAGTTGAGAGGCGGGACCAAAGAGCCAGAGATCAACCCCCGCTAGCACAACTAGGTGAGTACAACTACGTGAGTACACACACATTATGTGTGTGCAATCCTCCTCAAAAAAATTATGAGGAGGATTGAAACAGAGGATGATAGTAGGAGGCTACAGGACGACCTAGACAGACTGAATGAATGGTCCAACAAATGGCTGTTAAAGTTTAACCCGAGTAAATGCAAAGTAATGAAACTAGGCCGTGCAAACAGGAGGCCAGACACAAGTTACAGAATCGGAGATGAAGTACTTAATGAAACGAACAGAGAGAAAGATCTAGGAGTTGATATCATACCAAACCTGTCTCCTGAAGCCCACATAAAAGGAATAACGTCTGCGGCATATGCGAGGCTGGCTAACATCAGAACAGCCTTCAGGAACCTGCATAAGGAATCATTTAGAATCTTGTACACCACATACGTAAGACCAATTTTGGAGTGTGCGGCCCCAGCATGGATTCCGTACCTTGTCAAGCACAAGACGATGCTGGAAAAAGTTCAGAGGTATGCCACTAGACTGGTCCCAGAACTAAGAGCTATGAGTTACGAGGAAAGACTGCGGGAAATGCACCTTACGACAATGGAAGACAGAAGAGTGAGGGGAGACATGATCACTACCTACAAAATAAACAGGGGAATTGACAGGGTAGACAAGGATAAACTGTTCAACACTGGCGGAACGCGAACAAGAGGACTCAGGTGGAAAGTGAGTACCCAAATGAGCCACAGGGACGTTAGAAAGAACCTTTTCAGTGTCAGAGTAGTTAACAGGTGGAATGCATTAGGCAGAGATGTGGAGGAGGCTGACTCCATACACAGTTTTAAATGTTGATATGATAGAGCCCAGTAGGCTCAGGAATCTTACGCCAGTTGAGAGGCGGGCCCAAAGAGCCAAAGCTCAACCCTCGCAAGCACAATTAGGTGAGTACAATTAGGTGAGTAAGCACACCCACCCACACACATACACCTTTGTTACTACAAAGCGACTACAAACACAGCCAGGGAGGGGGCCTGGCTGGCTCAGTGGAGAGCGCTCTTGACTTGTGGACCTAGGGATCAGGGTTCGATCCCAGCAGCCGGCGGGAAAACAATGGGCAAAGTTTCTTTCACCCTGTTGCCCCTGTTACCTAGCAGTAAATTGGTACCTGGGAGTTAGTTAGCTGTCACGGGCTGCTTCCTGTGTGTTTGGGGGGGGGGGGGAATTGTAGTTTGTAACGGTTGATTGAAAGTAAAGAGGTGGGTCGAAAGAGTAGAGCTCAACCCCTGCAAATACAACTAGGTGACTACAACTAGGTGAATACACACATTTAGGCAGTGATGTGGTGGAGGCTGACTCCATACATATATTCAAATGTAGAGATAGAGTCCAGTAGGCTCAGGAATCTGTACATAGTTGATTGACGTTTGAGAGACGGGACCAAAGAGCCAGAGCTCAACCCCTGCAAGCTCAACTAGGTGAGTATACACACTCACACACACACACACAAACATACACCTGCACAATACAATGTGTGCAATATAAAATTCCACTGTAAGAATTCCTCTGGAGGAATACAAAAAAGTATTTCTCCAGAGGGACAGGATGAACGAGGAGAGAGCTATGGCGATAGAAGCAAGGACGAAGTGCAAGGAGAGAGGAGTAAACCAGGAAATCACAGCCCCCAACACAACATTCCCAGAGACAAGAGGGGAACCCACAACCAGCATCCCAGCAACACCAGAGGGGAGGGCAACGCCACCACCCTCCTCGGCATAGAAACCCTCCCTTCCCCTCACCCTACCTTCCCCCACTCAAATGCTTACTCAACCCTCCCTTCCCTCGGTACTGTGTCAAAAGCTTTCCAACATTCCAAAAAAATGCAGTCTGCCCAGCTTTCTCTTTCTTGCTTAATCTTTGTCACCTGGTCGTAGAATTCTTTTAAGCCTGTCAGGCATGATTTACCTCCCCTGAACCCATGTTGGCGATTTCTCACGAAGTCCCTTCTCTCCAGATGTGTTACTAGGTTTTTTCTCACGATCTTCTCTATCACCTTGCATGGTATACAAGTCAACGACACTGGCCTGTAGTTCAGTGCCTCTTGCCTGTCGCCCTTTTTGTATATTAGAACCACATTTGCCGTCTTCCATATTTCTGGTAGGTCTCCCATCTCCAGTGACCTACTATACACTATGGAGAGTAGCAAGCAAAGTTCCTCTACACACTCTTTCTGTACCCAATGTGAGATCCTGTCTGGACCAACAGCCTTTCTAACATCCAGATGTAGCAGGTGTCTCTTGACCTCCTATCTCGTAATTTCGATCCCTTCCAAGGCCGCCTGGTTTACTTTCCTTTCTCCTAGCACAGTGATCTCTTCTTGTTCTACTGTGAAGACCTCCTGAAGAATCTTGTTGAGTTCTTCACATACCTCTTTGTTATTCTCTGTATACCTGTCCTCGCCTGTTCTAAGTTTCATTACCTGTTCTTTCACTGTTGTTTTCCTCCTGATGTGACTATGGAGTAGCTTTGGTTCGGTCTTGGGTTTGCTTGCTATATCATTTTCATAATTTTTCTCTGCTTCTCTTCTCACACTAACATACTCATTCCTGGTTCTCTGGTATCTCTCTCTGCTTTCTGATGTTCTGTTATTCCGGAAGTTCCTCCACGCCCTTTTGTTCAGTCCCTTTGCTTCCATACATGCCCTATTATACCATGGGTTCTTCTTTTGCTTCTCGGATTTTTCCCTTTGGGCCGGGATGAACCTGTTTTCTGCCTCCTGACACTTTTGGGTGACATAGTCCATCATATCTTGTACAGACTTAGTTCTGAGGTCTGTGTCCCATAGTATTTCCCTTAGGAAATTTCTCATTTCCCATAGTTCCCATTTCGGTATGCCAGCCTTTTGTTTCCTAGTTCTTTTTTGGGGGAGATAATTCCTAGCTCTACCAGGTACTCAAAGTTCAACACACTATGGTCACTCATTTCCAAGGGTGATTCCATCTTAACTTTCCTTATATCCCACTCATTTTGGGTAAATATCAGATCGAGCATGCCTGGTTCATCTTCTCTCATTCTTGTTGGTTCCTTGATGTGCTGGGTTAGAAAGTGTCTTGTTGCCAATTCCAGCAGCTTAGCTCTCCATGTTTCTGGTCCTCCATGTGGATCTCAGTTCGCCCAATCAATCTTCCTGTGGCTGAAGTCACCCATGATTAGTAGTCCAGATCCATTCCTGCTGCCAACAGAAGCTGCTCTCTCTATTATATTAATGGTGACCATATTGTTTCTATCATATTCTTGTCTAGGTCTTCTGTCATTTGGTGGTGGATTTTATATGACTACGTTGTGACGGGAAAGTGTTGGAGTATAGATGTTTGGCAGTCCTCCAATGGCAGGTGTCAAGGCCTGGTCACACTTACAAAAAAAGATACTGCTTGCCTGTTGTCTGTGGTAAGTTAGAGGGAGGAACACGTAAAACACAAAGAATGAACAATGAAACTTTAATATATTTACTTTAAACATAAATGAAAATAAAGACAAATCTCGGGTAAATGACTAATGCAATTAAATGACAGAGATAAATGCAAAAACACAATAGATTAAATAATATAATGTTGAAATGGTGCTGAGAATATTGGCTTTAGCTGAGACCTCCCTTAGTATACGAAACCCAGAGAGCTTAATATGCCAGAGAGAGATGTCAACTCTAAGAGCACAAACAATATTCTGAAGTTGATGGCTGGTCAGGCTCAGACGTCGACTCAGGTAGATGGTGCTGAGGTGCAGGGTGCAGGTGCGCTGTCGGCAAGTCACCAATCAGTAGCAGGCAGGCTGGGATGGGTAGTTTGCTGGTTGACAACGAGCCGGCATGGAGGGTGTGTGGAGTAGGGGGGTTCATGGGTACGTTTTGCCTCCTGGTCAAAACGTTTTGTGCTACCGGTGACGTATCTTGAATGTAGCATCTTATATTTGTAGAATTGACGTAACTTTAAGTAAGGAAGAGCAGGCTCAATCTCTCTTGAAAAAGATTATCGTCACAACTCTCCCCCGAAGCCTGCGGTTCCGGGTGAAGTTACATCTTCTGGAGGTAGAGTGGTAGATGGAGCAGCCTCTACCTCATAGACTCAGGAGAGGGTGTCTGCTATGATGTTGTCAAACCTCTTGATGTAGAGATCTCCAGGTTGAAATTCTGCAGATATCAAGCCCATTGTAGAAGCCGTCGATTGTTGAATTGGGCTTGCTGCAGGAAGTGTAGGGGATTGTGGTCCGAGTAGATGGTGGTAGACCGAGCACTTTTCAGGTATGGTTCGAAGTGCTGTAAGTTCAGGACGATGAGTAGCTCCCTTTCGATCGTGCTGTAGTTCCTTTTAGCTGTAGTAGCTAACATGTAGAATCTCCTCGCCTCGTTGTTGCATCAGGTCACCCCGATGCCGGTACCACTGGCGTCGACATGGAGGATAAAAGGCTTCGTGATATCTGGAGAGGCGAGAATAGGATTAGAACATGGTAAAGGAGCACTATTATAGTCCTGTAAATTGGGATGAAGATCAGGTAGGATTTCCGATTTGGAAAGCACCGATCCAGTGATAACGCTTTCGGGAGAAGCAGGGAAGGTTTCACTGTGGAGGTATGAACCTTTAGATGTAGAGACAGATACCAACACAGTGGGGGGAATACCTTGATACTGCTTCAGGAGGTTGACGTGGCACAGCTGGATCTTCCGCCGCCTATCTGGAGTCTCAAGAACGTAGTTGTTGTTGTTTCTGCACTCCTTAATGCGGTAGGGTCCTGAAAACTTGTTTTGCAATGGAGAACCTGGGATAGGAAAATATGCCAACACGAAGTCTCCTGGTTTAAATTTCCTTAATTTGCTGCTTTGGTCAAAATGAGTCTTCATCCTCTCCTATGCTTTCAATAGGTTGTCATTAGCAAATTTACGTACTCTCTCTAGAATGTGTTTTAAGTTTTGAAGAAACTTGGGCACATTCTGAGGGTCACTGAAGGTGGCATGACGTAGAGAGTCCTTGAAAGCTTTGAGAGGAGTACGGCACTTACGTCCGTAGAGCATCTCATAAGGAGATACTCCTAGAGACTCATTGGGGAGACTTCTGAAAATGCACATAATGAGATCAAGTTGTTTATCCCAGTCCTTCAAGGTCTCATTGCAGAATTTCTTTAGGAGTGCTTTAATAGTCTGATGACTACGTTCAAGAGAACCCTGTGAAGCAGGATGATAGGGGCTGGACAGTACCTGTGCGATGTTGAACTCCTCCAGTGTCTTCTTGAAGAGATCACTGGTGAAGTTGGTGCCACAGTCGCTTTGAACCTCTCTTGGAAATCCATACTGGGTGAAGATCTTCAATAGGTGTTTCACCACAGTAGCAGCCGTAATGTTCTTTACTGGAACTGCTATGGTGAATCTGGTGGTAGGACACACGATAGTTAATATATATGCGTTGACAGAACTGGTCCGGGGTAAAGGACCAACACAGTCTATGATGAGTCTGTGGAAAGGTTCCGCATGCACCTGGATGGGTTTTAGTGGAGTCTGGGGAATAGAGATGTTAGGTTTACCTGCCATCTGACATGTATGACACTGTTGTACATACTTTTTAACGTCTATTACCATACCTGGCCAGTAGTAGTCTTTTCTGATTCCGTGGTAGGTTTTGTTGAAACCAAAGTGAGAAAGAGCTCCGTGGGCCAGGTGTAGAATATCGGGCCGTATGCTGGTGGGAATCACTGGTTGTTCGACATTGGCCCAATCGTCATCCTCCTTCAGCTTGCTGGGTCTGTATCTGCGGTAGAGCAACTCATTCTCTAGGAAGAACCCAGGGATACTGTCAGGTTGAGTCTCAGCCTGGAAGAATAATGGTGTTAATGATTGATCTTCCCTCTGTAACTTACGGAACTCCAAACTGGTAAGATTTGGAGGTAGATTCTGAGGGTCTTGAGGGACAACAGTAGCAGTAGAATCAACTGGTTGCTGTCGTGCAGCTTGCGCACGGGTGGTCACCAAAACCGGAGGAGAAACTTGATCACTTTCTTGGACCTCTGCTGTAACACATTCAAAGATGGGATTATCCATTACAGAGGTACACACCTGGGTTTTGTACATGACGAACGGGTTGGTCGGTTGCAGGTCTTCTGCCAAGTCGTTGCCCAGGAGAAGTTGCACTCCAGGCATGGGAAAAGGCTTTTCCCTGATGGCGACTTAGACTTCACCGGTCACGAAGGGACAATCCAAGTGGACTGTGGCGAGTGGATACGGAGTGGTAGCAGTGAGGTCAGTGATAAGGACGGTTTCCCCGATGTAGGTGACGTTAGGCACAGCCGATTTCATTATGATGTACTGAAGAGCCGCTGTGTCCCTCAAGATCTTCAATTTGAAACGTTCCTCCGAATCTGTACCGTTGGTAGAGACAGTTCCAGGATACAGGTGTTTACTGAAGAGAGAAAGATCATTAACATGAACACCAACATTCATCACAGGCTTACCGGACTTAGGAGGAGTATGTTTGGGTTTAGTAGATTCATTGCTCCTGTATTGAGCCTTCACACATCTATCTATGGTATGTCCATAGAGTTTGCAATACTTACAGTACAATTATGAGCTCACTTCCTCTGTACTCACTTTATCGTAACTGTACCAATACTTCTTACTGGGAGGTGGTGATGGTGTCAGCTGGTGGATGAGGCTGTAGGTGTCAGCCGACTTCGCACATTTGATGTAGTCGGTTTCTTCTTTATCTGCTAGATATAAACGGACGGAAGGGGAAACACGTCTCAAGAATTCCTCAACTAGCATGAGGTTGATGAGTTCTGCAAATGTAGAGACATGTGCTGCTTCCAGCCATTTCATGAAATATCTTTTCTTGGTATTGGCAAATTCTAGAAAGATGGTGGTACTTGCCTTAAGATGGTCACGGAATTTTCATCTGTAGCTTTCGGTGGAAAGAAGGTAGGCGTCCAAAACTGCTTGCTTCAGGGTCTGGTACTCATTCTCAGACGCTAAGGTACTGAGAGTAACTGCAGCTCTACCTGTAAGATGCACTCTGAGAAGGGTAGACCATTGGTCACTAGGCCAGCTAAGTTGATTAGCTAGGGTCTCAAAGGTGGTAAAAAAAACATCAATCTCTGTTTCAACGAATGGTGGCATTAACTTACTTGCATGGGAGATATTGAAACTTATGGGAAGACTAGCGGTAGCTTGCTGACGTTGAGTGAGGTGTAGTTTCCAACGAGAGTTCATGTTGACGACATTCTATAGCCATAGCTGCTTGCTGTTTGTCATGCTCACGTTGTATCTCCAGGTGGCGTTGTTTTGCTTCAAGCTGTATCCGCTCACGCTCTCTGAATAGGGCCATCTCACGTTCTTGCTCTTCTTTCCTCATTGCAGCTTCTTCTTTCCTGGTGGCAGCCTCTCGTTCTTTTATGTGGATAGCTTCTTGTTGCTGCTCCCTCTCAAGTTTTGCAAGTTCTAGTTTGAGTTTCATAGTTGCCAAGTCAGGTTTATCTGCAATAAAATAAGTTTTGTGAGTTTCAGAGTCAATTGTCCCTTCATCTAAGAGGTAATCCATAATTAAGTTAAGCAATTCATTTTTGTTGGCTCCATGGGGAACATCTAGTTGATACTCGTGTGCAAGAGTTTGTAATTCAGTCCTCTTGGCACGACATAAGGTCCCTATTTCACCTGCTGGATCGTTACGGAAAGCTTGGAGACGAAACTTGGTGAAAGATAGCAAATAAATGTACAACGAATATAGTTGTGATATAGCAAATGTCAGAAACAGGATAACGTGGCAACTGGTAACTATCATGTGGAATTCTAATCTTTAACAATTCAATTAATGTTAATTATAGGATGGTAAATGATTAATCAATATAAGTCGCAGGAAATCTTGTACCCGGTACTCAATGTAAGAGAATAAGGGCAAGAAAATCCTACTAAATAAATGAAACTGAGTTTCTAAAACAAATGAAACATTTAATTGCTCCAAAAGTGAATTAGGTAGTCCAAGAATGTAGGCATACCTTGCCGAGTCACTATAGGAATTAAGCAAGGGTTTCCCACTAAATGAATATGATACTTACAGAATTAGCGAACTTTGTGCTCTGTAAAATGAAAGCTAATTCCATACCTAAGTAAATATCATCATCTCTGACCGACGTGTAGGGGTGCGAGTGTCAACTGGTGACGAGAACTGCTGCTGAGGTCCCAGCAACGTAGTCTGTCCTAGAGGAACTATGGCCC